>NW_028162001.1:37500-64850 GCF_964263955.1 Coregonus lavaretus
GTACTGTTAGGACTAATATTAACACAGTCTACTAAGTACTGTTAGGACTAATATTAACACAGTCTACTAAGTACTGCTAGGACTAATATTAACACAGTCTACTAAGTACTGCTAGGACTAATATTAACACAGTCTACTAAGTACTGTTAGGACTAATATTAACACAGTCTACTAAGTACTGCTAGGACTAATATTAACACAGTCTACTAAGTACTGCTAGGACTAATATTAACACAGTCTACTAAGTACTGTTAGGACTAATATTAACACAGTCTACTAAGTACTGCTAGGACTAATATTAACACAGTCTACTAAGTACTGCTAGGACTAATATTAACACAGTCTACTAAGTACTGCTAGGACTAATATTAACACAGTCTACTAAGTACTGTTAGGACTAATATTAACACAGTCTACTAAGTACTGTTAGGACTAATATTAACACAGTCTACTAAGGACTGCTAGGACTAATATTAACACAGTCTACTAAGTACTGTTAGGACTAATATTAACACAGTCTACTAAGTACTGTTAGGACTAATATTAACACAGTCTACTAAGTACTGCTAGGACTAATATTAACACAGTCTACTAAGTACTGTTAGGACTAATATTAACACAGTCTACTAAGTACTGCTAGGACTAATATTAACACAGTCTACTAAGTACTGCTAGGACTAATATTAACACAGTCTACTAAGTACTGCTAGGACTAATATTAACACAGTCTACTAAGTACTGCTAGGACTAATATTAACACAGTCTACTAAGTACTGCTAGGACTAATATTAACACAGTCTACTAAGTACTGTTAGGACTAATATTAACACAGTCTACTAAGTACTGCTAGGACTAATATTAACACAGTCTACTAAGTACTGTTAGGACTAATATTAACACAGTCTACTAAGTACTGCTAGGACTAATATTAACACAGTCTACTAAGTACTGCTAGGACTAATATTAACACAGTCTACTAAGTACTGCTAGGACTAATATTAACACAGTCTACTAAGTACTGCTAGGACTAATATTAACACAGTCTACTAAGTACTGCTAGGACTAATATTAACACAGTCTACTAAGTACTGTTAGGACTAATATTAACACAGTCTACTAAGTACTGTTAGGACTAATATTAACACAGTCTACTAAGTACTGTTAGGACTAATATTAACACAGTCTACTAAGTACTGTTAGGACTAATATTAACACAGTCTACTAAGTACTGCTAGGACTAATATTAACACAGTCTACTAAGTACTGTTAGGACTAATATTAACACAGTCTACTAAGTACTGTTAGGACTAATATTAATACAGTCTACTAAGTACTGCTAGGACTAATATTAACACAGTCTACTAAGTACTGTTAGGACTAATATTAACACAGTCTACTAAGTACTGTTAGGACTAATATTAACACAGTCTACTAAGTACTGTTAGGACTAATATTAACACAGTCTACTAAGTACTGTTAGGACTAATATTAACACAGTCTACTAAGTACTGTTAGGACTAATATTAACACAGTCTACTAAGTACTGTTAGGACTAATATTAACACAGTCTACTAAGTACTGTTAGGACTAATATTAACACAGTCAACTAAGTACTGTTAGGACTAATATTAACACAGTCTACTAAGTACTGTTAGGACTAATATTAACACAGTCTACTAAGTACTGTTAGGACTAATATTAACACAGTCTACTAAGTACTGTTAGGACTAATATTAACACAGTCTACTAAGTACTGTTAGGACTAATATTAACACAGTCTACTAAGTACTGTTAGGACTAATATTAACACAGTCTACTAAGTACTGTTAGGACTAATATTAACACAGTCTACTAAGTACTGTTAGGACTAATATTAACACAGTCTACTAAGTACTGCTAGGACTAATATTAACAGTCTACTAAGTACTGCTAGGACTAATATTAACACAGTCTACTAAGTACTGTTAGGACTAATATTAACACAGTCTACTAAGTACTGTTAGGACTAATATTAACACAGTCTACTAAGTACTGTTAGGACTAATATTAACACAGTCTACTAAGTACTGTTAGGACTAATATTAACACAGTCTACTAAGTACTGCTAGGACTAATATTAACACAGTCTACTAAGTACTGCTAGGACTAATATTAACACAGTCTACTAAGTACTGCTAGGACTAATATTAACACAGTCTACTAAGTACTGTTAGGACTAATATTAACACAGTCTACTAAGTACTGCTAGGACTAATATTAACACAGTCTACTAAGTACTGTTAGGACTAATATTAACACAGTCTACTAAGTACTGTTAGGACTAATATTAACACAGTCTACTAAGTACTGTTAGGACTAATATTAACACAGTCTACTAAGTACTGTTAGGACTAATATTAACACAGTCTTCTAAGTACTGTTAGGACTAATATTAACACAGTCTACTAAGTACTGTTAGGACTAATATTAACACAGTCTACTAAGTACTGTTAGGACTAATATTAACACAGTCTACTAAGTACTGCTAGGACTAATATTAACACAGTCTACTAAGTACTGCTAGGACTAATATTAACACAGTCTACTAAGTACTGCTAGGACTAATATTAACACAGTCTACTAAGTACTGCTAGGACTAATATTAACACAGTCTACTAAGTACTGTTAGGACTAATATTAACACAGTCTACTAAGTACTGCTAGGACTAATATTAACACAGTCTACTAAGCACTGCTAGGACTAATATTAACACAGTCTACTAAGTACTGTTAGGACTAATATTAACACAGTCTACTAAGTACTGCTAGGACTAATATTAACACAGTCTACTAAGTACTGCTAGGACTAATATTAACACAGTCTACTAAGTACTGCTAGGACTAATATTAACACAGTCTACTAAGTACTGTTAGGACTAATATTAACACAGTCTACTAAGTACTGTTAGGACTAATATTAACACAGTCTACTAAGTACTGTTAGGACTAATATTAACACAGTCTACTAAGTACTGCTAGGACTAATATTAACACAGTCTACTAAGTACTGTTAGGACTAATATTAACACAGTCTACTAAGTACTGCTAGGACTAATATTAACACAGTCTACTAAGTACTGTTAGGACTAATATTAACACAGTCTACTAAGTACTGCTAGGACTAATATTAACACAGTCTACTAAGTATTGCTAGGACTAATATTAACACAGTCTACTAAGTACTGTTAGGACTAATATTAACACAGTCTACTAAGTACTGTTAGGACTAATATTAACACAGTCTACTAAGTACTGCTAGGACTAATATTAACACAGTCTACTAAGTACTGTTAGGACTAATATTAAATCAAATCGTATTTGTCACATGTGCCGAATACAACATTTACATTTTAGTCATTTAGCAGACGCTCTTATCCAGAGCGACTTACAGTTAGTGAATACATTTATATATTTTTTTTATACTGGCTCCCCGTGGGAATCGAACCCACAACCCTGGCGTTGCAAACGCCATGCTCTATCAACTGAGCTACATCCCTCCCGGCCATTCCCTCCCCTACCCTGGACGACACTGGGCCAATTGTGCGCCTCCCATGAGTCTCCCGGTCGCGGCCGGCTGCGACATAGCCTGGATTCGAACCAAGATCTCTAGTGGCACAGTTAGCACTGCGATGCAGTGCCTTAGACCACTGCGCCACTCAGGAGACCGGTCTAGACCTTACAGTGAAATGCTTACTTACGAGCCCTTAACCAACAATGCAGTTTTAATAAAGAATACCAAAAGAAATAACAAAAAAATACAATATGAAAAAAAAGTAACAAATAATTAAAGAGCAGCAGTAAAAATAACAGTAGGGAGGCTATATACAGGGGGTACCGGTACAGAGTCAATAGGAAATAACAGTAGGGAGGCTATATACAGGGGGTACCGGTACAGAGCCAATGTGAAATAACAGTAGAGAGGCTATATACAGGGGGTACCGGTACAGAGTCAATGGGAAATAACAGTAGAGAGGCTATATACAGGGGGTACCGGTACAGAGTCAATGGGAAATAACAGTAGGGAGGCTATATACAGGGGGTACCGGTACAGAGTCAATGGGAAATAACAGTAGAGAGGCTATATACAGGGGGTACCGGTACAGAGCCAATGTGAAATAACAGTAGGGAGGCTATATACAGGGGGTACCGGTACAGAGCCGATGTGAAATAACAGTAGAGAGGCTATATACAGGGGGTACCGGTACAGAGTCAATGGGAAATAACAGTAGGGAGGCTATATACAGGGGGTACCGGTACAGAGTCAATGGGAAATAACAGTAGGGAGGCTATATACAGGGGGTAGCGGTACAGAGTCAATGGGAAATAACAGTAGAGAGGCTATATACAGGGGGTACCGGTACAGAGTCAATGGGAAATAACAGTAGAGAGGCTATATACAGGGGGTACCGGTACAGAGTCAATGTGCAGGGACACCGGTCAGTCAAGGTAATATGTACATTTCAGTAGAGTAATTAAAGTGACTATGCATAGATAATAAACAGAGAGTAGCAGCAGCGTAAAATAGTGGGGGGGGGGGGGGGCAATGCATATAGTCTGGGTAGCCATTTGATTAGATGTTCAGGAGTCTTGGGGGTCGAAACAGTTTAGAAACCTCTTGGACCTAGACTTGGCGCTCCGGTACCACTTGCCGTGCGGTAGCAGAGAGGACAGTCTTTGACCATTTTTAGGGCCTTCCTCTGACATCGCCTGGTATAGAGGTCCTGGATGGCAGGAAGATTGGCCCTAGTGATGTACTGGGCCGTACGCACTACCCTCTGTAGTGCCTTGCGGTCGGAGGCCGAGCAGTTGCCATACCAGGCGGTAATGCAACCAGTCAGGATGCTATCGATGGTGCAGCTGTAGAACCTTTTGAGGATCTGAGGACCCATGCCAAATCTTTTCAGTCTCCTGAGGGGGAGAAGGTGTTGTCGTGCCCTCTTCATGACTGTCTTGGTGTGCTTGGACCATGTTAGTTTGTTGGTGAGGTGGACACCAAGGAACTTGAAGCTCTCAACCTGCTCCACTACAGCCCCGTCGATGAGAATGGGGGCGTGCTCGGTCCTCTTCTTTTTCCTGTAGTCCACAATCTTCTACTTTGTCTTGATGACGTTGAGGGAGAGGTTGTTGTCCTGGCACCACACGGCCAGGTCTCTGACCTCCTCCCTATAGGCTGTCTCGTCGTTGTCGGTGATCAGGCCTACCACTGTTGTGTCATCTGCAAACTTAATGATGGTGTTGGAGTCGTGCCTGGCCACGCAGTCATGGGTGAACAGGGAGTACATGAGGGGACTGAGCACGCACCCCTGAGGGGCCCCCGTGTTGAGGATCAGCATGGTAGATGTGTTATTACCTACCCTTACCACCTGGGGGCGGCCCGTCAGGAAGTCCAGGATCCAGTTGCAGAGGGAGGTTAGTCATTTAGGCAGGTTACCTCTACTAACTCCTTCATCACTAGCTACTTATTCATCCCTCTACTAACTCCTTCAGCACTAGCTACTTATTCAGCCCTCTACTAACTCCTTCAGCACTAGCTACTTATTCAGCCCTCTACTAACTCCTTCATTACTAGCTACTTATTCAGCCCTCTACTATCACCTTCAGCACTAGCTACTTATTCAGCCCTCTACTAACTCCTTCATCACTAGCTACTTATTCAGCCCTCTACTAACTCCTTCATCACTAGCTACTTATTCAGCCCTCTACTATCGCCTTCAGCACTAGCTACTTATTCAGCCCTCTACTATTGCCTTCATCACTAGCTACTTATTCAGCACTCTACTAACTCCTTCAGCACTAGCTACTTATTCAGCCCTCTACTAACTCCTTCAGCACTAGCTACTTATTCAGCCCTCTACTATCGCCTTCATACTAGCTACTTATTCAGCCCTCTACTAACTCCTTCATCACTAGCTACTTATTCAGCCCTCTACTAACTCCTTCAGCACTAGCTAATTATTCAGCCCTCTACTAACTCCTTCAGCACTAGCTACTTATTCAGCCCTCTACTAACTCCTTCAGCACTAGCTACTTATTCAGCCCTCTACTAACTCTTTCAGCACTAGCTACTTATTCAGCCCTCTACTATTACCTTCAGCACTAGCTACTTATTCAGCCCTCTACCTTCACCTTCAGCACTAGCTACTTATTTAGCGTCTTATTCAGCGTTTTTTTTTTTTGTCATTTTGGCAGACGCTCTTATCCAGAGCGACTTACAGTTAGTGAGTGCATACATGAATTGTATTTTTTTTGTTTGTTTTTTTCATACTGTCCCCCCGTGGGAATCGAACCCACAACCCTGGCATTGCAAACGCCATGCTCTACCAACTGAGCTACATCCATGCCGGCCATTCCCTCCCCTACCCAGGACGACGCTGGGCCAATTGTGCGCAGCCCTCTACTAACTCCTTCAGCACTAGCTACTTATTCAGCCCTCTACTAACTCCTTCAGCACTAGCTACTTATTCAGCCCTCTACTATCGCCTTCAGCACTAGCTACTTATTCAGCCCTCTACTAACTCCTTCAGCACTAGCTACTTATTCAGCCCTCTACTAACTCCTTCAGCACTAGCTACTTATTCAGCCCTCTACTAACTCCTTCATCACTAGCTACTTATTCAGCCCTCTACTATCGCCTTCAGCACTAGCTACTTATTCAGCCCTCTACTAACTCCTTCATCACTAGCTACTTATTCAGCCCTCTACTAACTCCTTCATCACTAGCTACTTATTCAGCCCTCTACTAACTCCTTCATCACTAGCTACTTATTCAGCCCTCTACTAACTCCTTCATCACTAGCTACTTATTCAGCCCTCTACTAACTCCTTCATCACTAGCTACTTATTCAGCCCTCTACTAACTCCTTCATCACTAGCTACTTATTCAGCCCTCTACTAACTCCTTCATCACTAGCTACTTATTCAGCCCTCTACTATCGCCTTCAGCACTAGCTACTTATTCAGCCCTCTACTAACTCCTTCATCACTAGCTACTTATTCAGCCCTCTACTAACTCCTTCATCACTAGCTACTTATTCAGCCCTCTACTAACTCCTTCATCACTAGCTACTTATTCAGCCCTCTACTAACTCCTTCAGCACTAGCTACTTATTCAGCCCTCTACTAACTCCTTCAGCACTAGCTACTTATTCAGCCCTCTACTAACTCCTTCAGCACTAGCTACTTATTCAGCCCTCTACTAACTCCTTCATCACTAGCTACTTATTCAGCCCTCTACTAACTCCTTCAGCACTAGCTACTTATTCAGCCCTCTACTAACTCCTTCAGCACTAGCTACTTATTCAGCCCTCTACTAACTCCTTCATCACTAGCTACTTATTCAGCCCTCTACTAACTCCTTCAGCACTAGCTACTTATTCAGCCCTCTACTAACTCCTTCAGCACTAGCTACTTATTCAGCCCTCTACTAACTCCTTCATCACTAGCTACTTATTCAGCCCTCTACTAACTCCTTCATCACTAGCTACTTATTCAGCCCTCTACTAACTCCTTCATCACTAGCTACTTATTCAGCCCTCTACTAACTCCTTCATCACTAGCTACTTATTCAGCCCTCTACTATCGCCTTCAGCACTAGCTACTTATTCAGCCCTCTACTAACTCCTTCATCACTAGCTACTTATTCAGCCCTCTACTAACTCCTTCATCACTAGCTACTTATTCAGCCCTCTACTAACTCCTTCATCACTAGCTACTTATTCAGCCCTCTACTATCGCCTTCAGCACTAGCTACTTATTCAGCCCTCTACTAACTCCTTCATCACTAGCTACTTATTCAGCCCTCTACTAACTCCTTCAGCACTAGCTACTTATTCAGCCCTCTACTAACTCCTTCATCACTAGCTACTTATTCAGCCCACTACTAACTCCTTCATCACTAGCTACTTATTCAGCCCTCTACTAACTCCTTCAGCACTAGCTACTTATTCAGCCCTCTACTAACTCCTTCATCACTAGCTACTTATTCAGCCCTCTACTAACTCCTTCATCACTAGCTACTTATTCAGCCCTCTACTAACTCCTTCAGCACTAGCTACTTATTCAGCCCTCTACCTTCACCTTCAGCACTAGCTACTTATTTAGCGTCTTATTTAGCGTTTTATTTTTTTGTCATTTTGGCAGACGCTCTTATCCAGAGCGACTTACAGTTAGTGAGTGCATACATGAATTGTATTTTTTTTTTTTTTTTTTTTCATACTGTCCCCCCGTGGGAATCGAACCCACAACCCTGGCATTGCAAACGCCATGCTCTACCAACTGAGCTACATCCATGCCGGCCATTCCCTCCCCTACCCAGGACGACGCTGGGCCAATTGTGCGCAGCCCTCTACTAACTCCTTCAGGACTAGCTACTTATTCAGCCCTCTACTAACTCCTTCAGCACTAGCTACTTATTCAGCCCTCTACTGTCGCCTTCAGCACTAGCTACTTATTCAGCCCTCTACTAACTCCTTCAGCACTAGCTATTTATTCAGCCCTCTACTAACTCCTTCATCACTAGCTACTTATTCAGCCCTCTACTAACTCCTTCATCACTAGCTACTTATTCAGCCCTCTACTAACTCCTTCATCACTAGCTACTTATTCAGCCCTCTACTAACTCCTTCATCACTAGCTACTTATTCAGCCCTCTACTAACTCCTTCAGCACTAGCTACTTATTCAGCCCTCTACTAACTCCTTCATCACTAGCTACTTATTCAGCCCTCTACTAACTCCTTCATCACTAGCTACTTATTCAGCCCTCTACTAACTCCTTCATCACTAGCTACTTATTCAGCCCTCTACTATCGCCTTCAGCACTAGCTACTTATTCAGCCCTCTACTAACTCCTTCATCACTAGCTACTTATTCAGCCCTCTACTAACTCCTTCATCACTAGCTACTTATTCAGCCCTCTACTAACTCCTTCATCACTAGCTACTTATTCAGCCCTCTACTAACTCCTTCAGCACTAGCTACTTATTCAGCCCTCTACTAACTCCTTCAGCACTAGCTACTTATTCAGCCCTCTACTAACTCCTTCAGCACTAGCTACTTATTCAGCCCTCTACTAACTCCTTCATCACTAGCTACTTATTCAGCCCTCTACTAACTCCTTCAGCACTAGCTACTTATTCAGCCCTCTACTAACTCCTTCAGCACTAGCTACTTATTCAGCCCTCTACTAACTCCTTCATCACTAGCTACTTATTCAGCCCTCTACTAACTCCTTCATCACTAGCTACTTATTCAGCCCTCTACTAACTCCTTCATCACTAGCTACTTATTCAGCCCTCTACTAACTCCTTCATCACTAGCTACTTATTCAGCCCTCTACTAACTCCTTCAGCACTAGCTACTTATTCAGCCCTCTACTAACTCCTTCAGCACTAGCTACTTATTCAGCCCTCTACTAACTCCTTCATCACTAGCTACTTATTCAGCCCTCTACTAACTCCTTCATCACTAGCTACTTATTCAGCCCTCTACTAACTCCTTCAGCACTAGCTACTTATTCAGCCCTCTACTAACTCCTTCATCACTAGCTACTTATTCAGCCCTCTACTAACTCCTTCATCACTAGCTACTTATTCAGCCCTCTACTATCGCCTTCAGCACTAGCTACTTATTCAGCGTATTGCACACGGTGCCATCATAAGCTGCTAGCACGCTACTACATCCAGCTCGACAAAGCCTGACAGATGTCAGCTGTGGCATAGATGCTGCCAAGCAACACATCCCAGAGTACGGAACCGTTTATTAGAGCCAGATACATGTCTCATCCCCTGCTCACCTCAGCTCCATCACTCCACCAGGCCTCTCATGTCTCACCTCAGCTCTGTTTAGCTGTGCTCAGCTCCATCACTCCACCAGGCCTCTAATGTCTCACCTCAGCTCTGTTTAGCTGTGCTCAGCTCCATCACTTCACCAGGCCTCTCATGTCTCACCTCACCTCAGCTCTGTTTAGCTGTGCTCAGCTCCATCACTCCACCAGGCCTCTCATGTCTCACCTCACCTCAGCTCTGTTTAGCTGTGCTCAGCTCCATCACTCCACCAGGCCTCTCATGTCTCACCTCACCTCTGCTCTGTTTAGCTGTGCTCAGCTCCATCACTCCACCAGGCCTCTCATGTCTCACCTCACCACAGCTCTGTTTAGCTGTGCTCAGCTCCATCACTCCATCAGGCCTCTCATGTCTCACCTCACCTCTGCTCTGTTTAGCTGTGCTCAGCTCCATCACTCCACCAGGCCTCTCATGTCTCACCTCAGCTCTGTTTAGCTGTGCTCAGCTCCATCACTACACCAGGCCTCTTATGTCTCAGCTCTGCTCTGTTTAGCTGTGCTCAGCTCCATCACTCCACCAGGCCTCTCATGTCTCACATCAGCTCTGTTTAGCTGTGCTCAGCTCCATCACTACACCAGGCCTCTTATGTCTCAGCTCTGCTCTGTTTAGCTGTGCTCAGCTCCATCACTCCACCAGGCCTCTCATGTCTCACCTCAGCTCTGTTTAGCTGTGCTCAGCTCCATCACTCCACCAGGCCTTTCATGTCTCAGCTCCATCACTCCACCTGGCCTTTCATGTCTCAGCTCCATCACTCCACCAGGCCTTTCATGTCTCAGCTCCATCACTCCCCCAGGCCTCTCATGTCTCAGCTCCATCACTCCACCTGGCCTTTCATGTCTCAGCTCCATCACTCCACCAGGCCTCTCATGTCTCACCTCACCTCATCTGTGTTTAGCTGTGCTCAGCTCCATCACTCCACCAGGCCTTTCATGTCTCAGCTCCATCACTCCACCAGGCCTCTCATGTCTCAGCTCCATCACTCCACCAGGCCTCTCATGTCTCAGCTCCATCACTCCACCAGGCCTCTCATGTCTCAGCTCCATCACTCCACCAGGCCTCTCATGTCTCAGCTCCATCACTCCACCAGGCCTCTCATGTCTCAGCTCCATCACTCCACCAGGCCTCTCATGTCTCAGCTCCATCACTCCACCAGGCCTTTCATGTCTCAGCTCCATCACTCCACCAGGCCTCTCATGTCTCAGCTCCATCACTCCACCAGGCCTCTCATGTCTCAGCTCCATCACTCCACCAGGCCTCTCATGTCTCAGCTCCATCACTCCACCAGGCCTTTTTATGTTCTCTGTTTTTTCCTACCGTTTGTTATTCTAAACTACCGTGGCACCAGAACACCGCTCCGAACCGGGCCTGGCGAGGAGGATGCCAGGAAAAACCCGGCAGGCGGAACCAGACGAATATAAAGCCAAAACTCCGACGCCGAGGCTGCCGTCGCCCGGCACCACACACACACACACACACACACACACACACACACACACACACACACACACACACACACACACACACACACACACACACACACACACACACACAAACAAACACGCAGCCCGGCTCCAATCTGGATCCTGTCAGGGGACATCAAGTGTACACCCGCAACGCAATCTCCAGCGTCCCCCCTCCTCCCTCCTTCCCTCTCTCCCTCTCCTCTCTTTCTTCTCTCCCCTCACTGTTATGTCTTGCAGACGACTGAACCATCGCCAAACACTCCTTTTTTTGCCCTCTCCTTCACGTGTCTCGGTGCTAGGAGCTAGAAGCTAGAAGCTAGGAGCCAGCCCACATGGATTGGGATACATTTGGGATTAAATGTCAGTTTGAATTCCCGGCGACGATGTGAGACAAATTTCTGGAAAACCTGGGTGTTTTTGGAAAGTGACCAGAATTCTACAACCCTACACTCTTAAAAGTAAAAGGAGTCTGGAGGAACCTTTTGGGGTTCAAAAGATTGCCACTGTGGGGAACCTTTCAGGTCAAAATGCTTCCTTGAGTAACCCCTCTAAAAAGGTTCCCCTGTGACATGATACTGGGCTTAAACGTTCAACCAGGAACCTTTTTGTGATGCGAGGATTTTGAACCTTGTTAATAATATATTGTAGCAACGGCAGCCAGCGTTGTAATCTGATTACAAAAAAAAACTGTAACTGTAATCCATTATGTTACAGGCAAAAATATTGTAATCAGATTACAGATACTTTTGAAAAACTAGATGATTACTTATTGGATTACTTTAATATTTAGAAAGGATGTTTGCGAATAAAAACAGTATGACACCTTTCTGTTTTCTCAATGACATTCAATTCAGCATAAAAAAAAGGCGCAAGTTTGTTCCACCTGAGCGAGTCTGACCACCAATCAGAGACCACTCTGATGACACACCAAACTGTCTCTCTCTCTCTCTCTCTCTCTCTCTCTCTCTCTCTCTCTCTCTCTCTCTCTCTCTCTCTCTCTCTCTCTCTCTCTCTCTCTCTCTCTCTCTCTCTCTCTCTCTCTCTCTCTCTCTCTCTCTCTCTCTCTCTCTCTCTCTCTCTCTCTCATCAGATGCAAACCCCATCAGTGCAGTAAAAAAACTAAAACGCAAATCTGAGCGATAGATCTCGGCTTGCATTTTGACTCTGAAAGTGATTTTAACTCAGAAAGATCTGGTGACCACTGGCCTAGGTTGTTTCCCTTCACCTGAGTGGTAGGCTATATCCTAGGTTGTTTCCCTTCACCTGAGTGGTAGGCTATATCCTAGGTTGTTTCCCTTCACCTGAATGGTAGGCTATATCCTAGGTTGTTTCCCTTCACCTGAGTGGTAGGCTATATCCTAGGTTGTTTCCCTTCACCTGAGTGGTAGGCTATATCCTAGGTTGTTTCCCTTCACCTGAATGGTAGGCTATATCCTAGGTTGTTTCCCTTCACCTGAGTGGTAGGCTATATCCTAGGTTGTTTCCCTTCACCTGAGTGGTAGGCTATATCCTAGGTTGTTTCCCTTCACCTGAGTGGTAGGCTATATCCTAGGTTGTTTCCCTTCACCTGAGTGGTAGGCTATATCCTAGGTTGTTTCCCTTCACCTGATTGGTCGGCTATATCCTAGGTTGTTTCCCTTCACCTGAGTGGTAGGCTATATCCTAGGTTGTTTCCCTTCACCTGAGTGGTAGGCTATATCCTAGGTTGTTTCCCTTCACCTGAGTGGTAGGCTATATCCTAGGTTGTTTCCCTTCACCTGAGTGGTAGGCTATATCCTAGGTTGTTTCCCTTCACCTGAGTGGTAGGCTATATCCTAGGTTGTTTCCCTTCACCTGAGTGGTAGGCTATATCCTAGGTTGTTTCCCTTCACCTGAGTGGTAGGCTATATCCTAGGTTGTTTCCCTTCACCTGAGTGGTAGGCTATATCCTAGGTTGTTTCCCTTCACCTGATTGGTCGGCTATATCCTAGGTTCATCAGGTGTCCACTGCTCTACAGTCTGGATGCTGGTTTCTGGCTGACCAACCGGTTTCTGGCTGACCAACCGGATTCTGGGTGACCAACCGGTTTCTGGCTGACCAACCGGTTTCTGGCTGACCAACCGGTTTCTGGCTGACCAACCGGTTTCTGGCTGACCAACCGGTTTCTGGCTGCAGAAGGTTTTCAGGAGTTTTCATGCTGCATATTTAACCACAACACCAACAAACAGACTAAACAGCCAGGTAAATAAAGGAGGAGTTAGGATAAAGCTACTGAAAGTAGAGTTTAGATAAACAGCCAGGTAAATAAAGGAGGAGTTAGGATAAAGCTACTGAAAGTAGAGTTTAGATAAACAGCCAGGTAGATAAAGGAGGAGTTAGGATAAAGCTACTGAAAGTAGAGTTTAGATAAACAGCCAGGTAAATAAAGGAGGAGTCAGGATAAAGCTACTGAAAGTAGAGTTTAGATAAACAGCCAGGTAGATAAAGGAGGAGTCAGGATAAAGCTACTGAAAGTAGAGTTTAGATAAACAGCCAGGTAGATAAAGGAGGAGTCAGGATAAAGCTACTGAAAGTAGAGTTTAGATAAACAGCCAGGTAGATAAAGGAGGAGTCAGGATAAAGCTACTGAAAGGAGAGTTTAGATAAACAGCCAGGTAAATGAAGGAGGAGTCAGGATAAAGCTACTGAAAGTAGAGTTTAGATAAACAGCCAGGTAGATAAAGGAGGAGTCAGGATAAAGCTACTGAAAGGAGACTTTAGATAAACAGCCTGGTAAATAAAGGAGGAGTCAGGATAAAGCTACTGAAAGTAGAGTTTAGATAAACAGCCAGGTAGATAAAGGAGGAGTCAGGATAAAGCTACTGAAAGTAGACTTTAGATAAACAGCCAGGTAGATAAAGGAGGAGTCAGGATAAAGCTACTGAAAGTAGAGTTTAGATAAACAGCCAGGTAGATAAAGGAGGAGTCAGGATAAAGCTACTGAAAGTAGACTTTAGATAAACAGCCAGGTAGATAAAGGAGGAGTCAGGATAAAGCTACTGAAGGTAGAGTTTAGATAAACAGCCAGGTAGATAAAGGAGGAGTCAGGATAAAGCTACTGAAAGTAGAGTTTAGATAAACAGCCAGGTAGATAAAGGAGGAGTCAGGATAAAGCTACTGAAAGTAGACTTTAGATAAACAGCCAGGTAAATGAAGGAGGAGTCAGGATAAAGCTACTGAAAGTAGAGTTTAGATAAACAGCCAGGTAGATAAAGGAGGAGTCAGGATAAAGCTACTGAAAGTAGACTTTAGATAAACAGCCAGGTAAATGAAGGAGGAGTCAGGATAAAGCTACTGAAAGTAGAGTTTAGATAAACAGCCAGGTAGATAAAGGAGGAGTCAGGATAAAGCTACTGAAAGTAGACTTTAGATAAACAGCCAGGTAGATAAAGGAGGAGTCAGGATAAAGCTACTGAAAGGAGAATTTAGATAAACAGCCAGGTAGATAAAGGAGGAGTCAGGATAAAGCTACTGAAAGTATACTTTAGATAAACAGCCAGGTAGATAAAGGAGGAGTCAGGATAAAGCTACTGAAAGTAGACTTTAGATAAACAGCCAGGTAAATAAAGTAGGAGTCAGGATAAAGCTACTGAAAGTAGAGTTTAGATAAACAGCCAGGTAAATAAAGAAGGAGTCAGGATAAAGCTACTGAAAGTAGACTTTAGATAAACAGCCAGGTAAATAAAGGAGGAGTCAGGATAAAGCTACTGAAAGGAGACTTTAGATAAACAGCCAGGTAGATAAAGGAGGAGTCAGGATAAAACTACTGAAAGTGGAGTTTAGATAAACAGCCAGGTAGATAAAGGAGGAGTTAGGATAAAGCTACTGAAAGTAGAGTTTAGATAAACAGCCAGGTAAAAAAAAGGAGGAGTTAGGATAAAGCTACTGAAAGTAGACTTTAGATAAACAGCCAGGTAAATAAAGTAGGAGTCAGGATAAAGCTACTGAAAGTAGAGTTTAGATAAACAGCCAGGTAAATAAAGGAGGAGTCAGGATAAAGCTACTGAAAGTAGAGTTTAGATAAACAGCCAGGTAAATATAGGAGGAGTCAGGATAAAGCTACTGAAAGTAGACTTTAGATAAACAGCCAGGTAGATAAAGGAGGAGTCAGGATAAAGCTACTGAAAGTAGACTTTAGAGAAACAGCCAGGTAGATAAAGGAGGAGTCAGGATAAAGCTGGAATTAAAATTGATTTTTTGGGGGTTTGAATCATTTGATTTACACAACATGCCTACCACTTTGAAGATGCAACATTTTTTTGGGGTGAAACAGAAAACTTGAGCGTGCATAACTATTCACCCCCACCAAAGTCAATACTTTGTAGAGCCGCCTTTTGCAGCAATTACAGCTGCAAGTCTCTTGGGGTATGTCTCTATAAGCTTGGCACATCTAGCCACTGGGATTTTTGCCCATTCTTCAAGGAAAAACTGCTCCAGCTCCTTCAAGTTGGATGGGTTCCGCTGGTGTACAGCAATCTTTAAGTCATACCACAGATTCTCAATTGGATTGAGGTCTGGGCTTTGACTAGGCCATTCCAAGACATTTAAATGTTTCCCCTTAAACAACTTGAGTGTTGCTTTAGCAGTTGGCTTAGGGTCATTGTCATGCTGGAAGGTGAATCTCCGTCCCAGTCTCAAATCTCTGGAAGACTGAAACAGGTTTCCCTCAATAATTTCCCTGTATTTAGTGCCATCCATCATTTATTCAATTCTGACCAGATTCCCAGACCCTGCCGATGAAAAACATCCCCACAGCATGGATGGTGTTCTTGGGGTGATGAGAGGTGTTGGGTTTGCGCCAGATATAGCGTTTGCCTTGATGGCCAAAAAGCACGATTTTAGTCTCATCTGACCAGACTACCTTCTTCCATATGTTTGGGGAGTCTCCCACATGTCTTTTGGTGAACACCAAACGTGTTTGCTTATTTTTTTCTTTAAAGCAATGGCTTTCTTCTGGCCACCCTTCCATAAAGCCCAGCACTGTGGAATGTACGGCTTAAAGTGGTCCTGTGGACAGATACTCCAATCTCCGCTGTGGGGCTTTGCAGCTCCTTCAGGGTTATCTTTGGTCTCTTTGTTGCCTCTCTGATTAATGCCGTCCTTGCCTGGCAAGTTTGTTGTGGTGCCATATTCTTTCCATTTTTTAATAATGGATTTAATGGTGCTCCGTGGGATGTTCAAAGTTTCAGATATTTTTTTATAACCCAACCCTGATCTGTACTTCTCCACAACTTTGTCACTGACCTGTTTTGAGAGCTCCTTGGTCTTCATGGTGCCGCTTGCTTGGTGGTGCCCCTTGCTTAGTGGTGTTGCAAACTCTGAGGCCTTTCAGAACAGGTATATATATACTGAGATCATGTGACAGATCATGTGACACTTAGATTGCATACAGGTGGACTTTATTTAACAAATTATGTGACTTCTGAAGGTAATTGGCTGCACCAGATCTTATTTAGGGGCTTCATAGCAAAGGGGGTGAATACATATGCACGCACCACTTTTCTGTAATTTTTTTTTTTTTTTTTTTGAAACAAGTTATTTTTTTTCATTTCACTTGACCAATTTGGACTATTTTGTGTATGTCCATTACATGAAATCCAAATAAAAATCAATTTAAATTACAGGTTGTAATGCAACAAAATAGAAGAAACGCCAAGGGCACTGTACATGGAACCCAAAACGGTTTTACCTTGAACCAATAAGGGTTCTTCACAGGGATTTCCTATGGGGACAGCCGAAGAACCCTTTTAGGTTCTAGATAGCACCTTTTTCAAAAAGTGTATTCCCTATGTAGTACACTACATTTGACCACAGTCCAATGGGAATAGGTACAATTAGGAGACATTCTTAGTGTCTGATTACGTATACTGCTTTCTTGAGACCAGGCCCATATCCCCGTAATTCACATGAAGAAAAGACGGAGAAAACAGAGGTGGAGGTCGGGGGGCGAGTTCGGAGGTCGGGGGGCGAGTTCGGAGGTCAAGGGGCGAGTTCGGAGGTCGGGGGGCGAGTTCGGAGGTCGGGGGCGAGTTCGGAGGTCGGGGTGCGACTTCGGAGGTCGAGGGGTGAGTTCGGAGGTCGGGGGGCGAGTTCGGAGGTCGAGGGGCGAGTTCGGAGGTCGGGGGGCGAGTTCGGGGGTCGAGGGGCGAGTTCGGAGGTCGGGGGGCAAGTTTGGAGGTCGAGACCCACCACTACCATCAGTACTATTGGCCAACTTGCAAACATTGGAAAATAAACTGGATGATCTACGATTAAGACTATCCTACCAATGAAAATTACAAAAACTGTAATTTCTTGTTTCAAAGACGACGCGGATAATATACAGCTGGCTGAACTATCTACCAAGAGAGTTCTCATCTGTATTATTTGTAGCCGTCTATTCACCATCACATTTTACATTTACATTTTAGTCACTCTTATCCAGAGCGACTTACAGTTAGTGAGTGCATACATTTTCATACTGGCCCACCGTGGGAAACGAACCCACAACCCTGGTGTTGCAAGCGCCATGCTCTACCAACTGAGCTACAGCGGACTACAAACCGATGCTGGCACTAAGACCGCACTCATCGAGCTGTATAAGGCCATAAGCAAACAAGAAAATGCTCATCCAGAAGCGGCGCTCCTAGTGGCCGGGGACTTTAACGCAGGGAAACTTAAATCCGTTCTACCTCATTTCTACCAGCATGTTAAATGTGCAACCAGAGGGAAAAAAACTCTAGACCACCTTTACTCCACACACAGAGACGCGTACAAAGCTCTCCCTCGCCCTCGATTTGTAAAATCTGACCATAATTCTATCCTCCTGATTCCTGCTTACAAGCAAAAACTGAAGCAGGAATTACCAGTGACTCGGTGAATACAGAAGTGGTCAGATGACGCAAATAATACAGGACTGTTTTGCTAGCACAGACTGGAATGTGTTCCGGGATTCATCCAATGGCATTGAGGAGTATACCACAGTCATCTGCTTCATCAATAAGTGCATCGATGATGTCGTCCCCACAGTGACCGTACGTACATATCCCAACCAGAAGCCATGGATTGCAGGTAACATCCGCACCGAGCTAAAGTCTAGAGCTGCCACTTTCAAGGAGCGGGACACTAATCCGGACGCTTATAAGAAATCCCGCTATGCCCTCAGATGAACCATCAAACAGGCAAAGAGTCAATACAGGACCAATATTTAATCCTACTACACCGGCTCTGACGCTCGTCGGATGTGGCAGGGCTTGCAATACTTATTTCCCTCATTAAAATGCAATTCAATTCATAACATTTTTGACATGCGTTTTTCTGGATTTTTTTGTTGTTATTCTGTCTCACACTGTTCAAATAAACCTACCATTAAAATTATAGACTGATCATTTCTTTGTCAGTGGGCAAACGTACAAAATCAGCAGGGGATCAAATACTTTTTTCCCTCACTGTACATGTTTTACGTAGTTTTTAAACTACCACTCCTATTTCATATGTCACAGCGATTCATCGATACATACGCTATGATGCATACGCACCTGCCGTTCCCCAAGCTCTGGACAGCGCTGGTCATAAAAACAGATAGCTGATGGATGCAAACAATGTTCTTCCCCAAAAAACACAGCAAAACGACATCATCTGTTTCAGTAGCTATAGTTAGCTAGCTAATTATCTAGCTAGATGTCATCATCTAAAATAACCCTAATTTATAAAACAGTTCTTATTTGATTAATGGTGGTCGGAACCACCTATGTGAAGCTAGCCACAATAAGGATTAGCCACAATAGTGGAATTTGCGGTTACCCTTCAAAATAAAAGTCTGTCATTGACAGTGACGCAAATGAATGTAAATAGTGGAATTATGCCATAATGGAATAGATCATGCTAAACGAGGTTAGAATGTTGATATATACATTCAACAAAAGACAACAATTTGTTAATTTGATAAAAAAATCTGTTGAAATCACACTGGATGTATTAGACTTTAGAATTGCATTGGCGGAATACTTATTTCACTGTACAACCTTACCTATGGATTATGGATCAATGACATCTACTCAGTGACACCCAGACAACATTAGCGTCGTAGCTCTTATTGTGGGACTTTGAAACCACTGTGAATTGAGACACATTTATTGAACCAGTCAACATGTGTTTTGAACAATATTCCAGAGGATAAACAATACAACGTGGATGTTTTTGGAGTCTGATAACTCTGAGGAGGACGTTGGGGAAAAAGCACTTGGGTACTGAGTACACTGATACCCCATTTCATTGCTCCACATTCCAACCTTTTTTAACATTATCTAGTCTAAATATTACATGATTCCACCAATTGTAACCTTCTGCGCAGTGGTGGAAAAAGTACCCAATTGTCATACTTGAGTAATATTATAAATACCTTAATAGAAAGTTACTCAAGTAAAAGTGAAAGTAAAAGTGAAAGTGAAAGTCACCCAGTAAAAGTATTTAGTTTAAATATACTTAAGTATCAAAACTAAATGTAATTGCTAAAATATACTTAAGTATCAAAAGTAGAAGTAAAAGTAAAAATAATTTAAAATTCCTAATATTAAGCAAAGCAGACGGCTCCATTTTCTTGTTTTTAAAATGTACGGATAGCCAGTGGCACACTCCAACACTCAGACATTATTTACAAAAGATCAATTTGTGTTTAGTGAGTCCGCCAGACCAGAGGCAGTAGGGATGACCAGGGATGTTCTCTTGATAAGTGCATGAATTTCACAATTTTCCTGTCCTGCTAAGCATTCAAATTGTAACAAGTACTTTTGGTTGTCAGGGAAAATGTATGGAGTAAAAAGTATATTATTTTCTTTAGGAATGTAGTGAAGTAAAAGTAAAGTTGTCAAAAATATAAATAGTAAAGTAAAGTACTGATACCCCCAAAAACTACTGAAGTAGTACTTAAAAGTATTTTTACACCACTGCTTCTGCATCACTTTCGAAGAGGTACTTTTATTTTGAAGGCGAACGTCAAATTCCACTATTGTGGCTAATCCTTATTATGGCTAGCTTCACAACACAAATCCGTCCGGTCAAGTATCACTAGCCAGATTTTTTATTTATTTCATTTTACCTTTATTTAACTAGGCAAGTCAGTTAAGAACAAATTATTATTTACAATGACGGCCTACACCGGCCAAACCCGGACGACGCTGGGCCAATTGTGTGCCGCTCTATGGGACTCCCAATCACGGCCGGTTGTGATACAGCCTGGAATCAAACCAGGGGGTCTGTAGTGACGCCTCAAGCACTGAGATGCAGTGCCTTAGACCGCTGCGCCACTGGGGAGCCCAGATGAAGCGTACTGGCTGCTTATAATGTTAGTTTTGTGCAACAGGGTTAAGTAACTGGCTAGCTAGTTATTTTCATGAACTGAAGTTACATTTCAATAGCAATAACAACAAGTGGCTACCTTGCTAATACCTACTCCCATGGATTCTTAAATCATTGCTTAGAATATTGAAAATGACTACAGTTTCTATTGGTTATTTTTTTCAGGCTAGTTGCATTACCAGGTGCTAGCTAGGTACCAAGCTTAAGCTAGCTAGCTACACCAGAAGGTGCTAATAACATCTTTAACAGACATTTAGCAAAAAAACATTTATTGTTGGATCCTGATCTTATTTCAAATGCTCACATTCGGTTGAACAAATAATGCCTTATTACCAACGCGGTATTATAAACACATCGTTCGTGGCCGGTGTGTGCTTGTTTTGCAGATTTGACTGTGCTACTGATCGCAGTGGTGGCGCTTAGCTTGCATGTGCAAATACAGCATACACAGTATTCTATAATATAATTGTATTATTTTGACGTGTAAAATTAAAAGCGAATTTGCCGCGTCAAATAGTGTTATTTGACGTGATTCTTTTTTGACACGCAAAGACCTAAACGGCGTTCCATAGCGAGCTGCCAAGCGACGCGAGCCTACCAGACGAGCTAAATGCCATTTATGCTCGCTTCGAGGCAAGCAACACTGAAGCATGCATGAGAGTACCAGCTGTTCTGGACGACTGTGTGATCACGCTCTCTGTAGCCGATGTGAGCAAAACCTTTAAACAGGTCAACATTCACAAAGCCGCGGGCCAGACGGATTACCAGGATGAGTACTCAAAACATGTGCGGACCAACTGGCTGGTGTCTTCACTGACATTTTCAACCTCTCCCTGACCTAGTCTGTAATACCTACATGTTTCAAGCAGACCATCATAGTCCCTGTGCCCAAGAAAACGAAGGTAACCTGCTTAAATGATTCACGCCCCGTAGCACTCATGTCGGTAGCCATGAAATGCTTTGAAAGGCTGGTCATGGCTCACATCAATACCATCATCCCAGAAATCCTAGACCCACTCCAATTTGCATACCGCCCCAACAGATCCACAGATGATGCAATCTCTATTGCACTCCACACTGCCCTTTTCCACCTGGACAAAAGGAACACCTACGTGAGAATGCTATTGATTGACTTCAGCTCAGAGTTCAACACCATTGTGCCCACAAATATCATCACTAAGCTAAGGACCCTGGGACTAAACACCTCCCTCTGCAACTGGATCCTGGACTTCCTGACGGGCCGCCCCCAGGTGGTAAGGGTAGGCAACAACACGTCTGCCAAGCTGATTCTCAACACGGGGGGCCCTCAGGGGTGCGTGCTTAGTCCCCTCCTGTACTCCCTGTTCACCCATGACTACGTGGCCAAGCACGACTCCAACACCATCATGAAGTTTGCTGCCGACACAACAGTGGCAGGTCTGATCACCGACAACGATGAGAGAGCCTATAGGAAGGAGGTCAGAGACCTGGCTGTGTGGTGCCAGGATAACAACCTCTCCCTCAATGTGAACAAGACAAAGGAGATGATCGTGGACTACAGGAAAAGGAGGACCGATCAGGCCCCCATTAACATCGAAAGGGGCTGTAGTGGAGTGGGTCGAGAGTTTTAAGTTCCTTGGTTTCCACATCACCAACGAACTATCATGGCCCAAACACACCAAGACAGTCGTGAAGAGGGCACGGCAACACCTTTTCCCCCTCAGGAGACTGAAAAGATTTGGCATGGGTCCCCAGATCCTCAAAAAGTTATACAGCTGCACCATCGAGAGCATCCTGACCAGTTGCATCACCACCTGGTATGGCAACTGCTCGGCATCTGACCGCAAGGCGCTACAGAGGGTAGTGCGTACGGCCCAGTACATCACTGGGGCCAAGCTTCCTGCCATCCAGGACCTCTATACCAGGCGGTGTCAGATGAAGGCCCAAAGAATTGTCAAAGACTCCAGTCACCCAAGTCATAGACTGTTCTATCTGCTACCACACGGCAAGCGGTACCGGAGTGCCAAGTCTAGGTCCAAAAGGCTCCTTAAAAGCTTCCACCCCCAAGCCATAAGACTGCTGAACAATTAATCAAATGGCCCCTCTTTGTTTTTACACTGCTGCTACTCGCTGTTTATTATCTATGCATAGTCACTTTAACCCTACCTACATGTACAAACTACCTCGACTAACCTGTATCCCCGCACATTGACTCAGTACCGGTACCCCGTGTATATAGCCTCATTATTGTTATTTTATTGTGTTACTTTTTATTTTTTACTTTATTTAGTAAATATTTTCTTAACTCTATTTCTTGAACTGCATTGTTGGTTAAGGGCTTGTAAGTAAGCATTTCACGGTAAGGTCTACACCTGTTGTATTCGGCGCATGTGACAAATATAATTTGATTTGATTTGATTTACAGTAAGCCTTGTAACTCAGTAGAAACCATTACAGTAATCCTTGTAACTCAGGGGTATGGTAGTAGGTGCCAGGCGCACCGGTTTGAGTGTCAAGAACTGCAATGCTGCTGGGTTTTTCACAGTTTCCTGTGTGTATCAAGAATGGTCCACCACCCAAAGGACATCCAGCCAACTTGACACAACTGTGGGAAGCATTGGTGTCAACATGTGCCAGCATCCCTGTGGAATGCTTTCAACACCTTGTAGAGTCCATGCCCCGACAAATTGAGGCTGTTCTGAGGGTAAAAGGTGGGGGGGGGGGGGGGGACTCAATGTTAGGAAGGTGTTCTTAATGTTTTGTACACCCAGCGTAGATATTGAATGCAAAAATATTAGTGCTACTCATGATACAAATATGCTTTGTGGAGAAACATAATCTCTGTGACAATGTGAGTCTGTTTTTTACCTTTCCTTAACCCTTTCCTTAACCCTTTTCTTAACACTTTCCTTAACCCTTTCCTTAACACTTTTCTTAACACTTTTCTTAACACTTTTCTTATCCCATTCCTTAACACTTTTCTTAACACTTTCCTTAACCCTTTCCTTAACCCTTTTCTTAACCCTTTCCTTAACACTTTTCTTAACACTTTTCTTAACCCTTTCCTTAACCCTTTTCTTAACACTTTTCTTAACCCTTTCCTTAACCCTTTCCTTAACCATTTTCTTAACCCTTTCCTTAACCCTTTTCTTAACACTTTTCTTAACCCTTTCCTTAACCCTTTCCTTAACCCTTTCCTTAACCCTTTCCTTAACACTTTTCTTAACACTTTTCTTAACACTTTTCTTAACCCTTTCCTTAACCCTTTTCTTAACCCTTTTCTTAACACTTTTCTTAACCCTTTCCTTAACACTTTCCTTAACCCTTTCCTTAACCCTTTTCTTAACCCTTTCCTTAACACTTTTCTTAACCCTTTTCTTAACCCTTTCCTTAACCCTTTTCTTAACCCTTTCCTTAACCCTTCCTTAACCCTTTTCTTAACCCTTTCCTTAACCCTTTTCTTAAACCTTTTCTTAACCCTTTCCTTAACCCTTTCCTTAACCATTTTCTTAACCCTTTTCTTAACCCTTTCCTTAACCCTTTCCTTAACCCTTTCATTAACCCTTTTTTTAACCCTTTCCTTAACCCTTTCCTTAACCCTTTCCTTAACCCTTTTCTTAACCCTTTCCTTAACCCTTTTCTTAACCCTTTCCTTAACCCTTTCCTTAACCCTTTCCTTAACCCTTTTCTTAACCCTTTCCTTAACCCTTTCCTTAACCCTTTCCTTAACCCTTTCCTTAACCCTTTTCTTAACCCTTTCCTTAACCCTTTCCTTAACCCTTTCCTTAACCCTTTCCTTAACCCTTTCCTTAACCCTTTCCTTAACCCTTTTCTTAACCCTTTCCTTAACCCTTTCCTTAACCCTTTCCTTAACCCTTTTCTTAACCCTTTTCTTAACCCTTTCCTTAACCCTTTCCTTAACCTTTTCCTTAACCCTTTCCTTAACCCTTTTCTTAACCCTTTTCTTAACCCTTTCCTTAACCCTTTCCTTAACCCTTTCCTTAACCCTTTTCTTAACCCTTTCCTAAACCCTTTTCTTAACCCTTTTCTTAACCCTTTCCTTAACCCTTTCCTTAACCCTTTCCTTAACCCTTTTCTTAACCCTTTCCTTAACCCTTTTCTTAACCCTTTTCTTAACCTTTTCCTTAACCCTTTCCTTAACCCTTTCCTTAACCCTTTCCTTAACCCTTTCCTTAACCCTTTTCTTAACCCTTTCCTTAACCCTTTTCTTAACCCTTTCCTTAACCCTTTCCTTAACCCTTTCCTTAACCCTTTCCTTAACCCTTTCCTTAACCATTTTCTTAACCCTTTCCTTAACCCTTTTCTTAACCCTTTCCTTAACCCTTTCCTTAACCATTTTCTTAACCCTTTCCTTAACCCTTTTCTTAACCCTTTTCTTAACCCTTTTCTTAACCTTTTCCTTAACCCTTTCCTTAACCCTTTCCTTAACCCTTTCCTTAACCCTTTTCTTAACCATTTTCTTAACCCTTTCCTTAACCCTTTCCTTAACCCTATTATGACAGGATTATTCCCTTTCTATAGAGGTGTTGTACAGAATAAGGACTATAGCAAAATGATATCTACATGCTCCGCTGGTTGTGATGTAAACTGTATTCACTGACAGGAGGAGTGATGGAACACAAGGTGTCAGTACGTGAAGAGACACTGTCCTGTACCCAGTCTGCCATCTACAGAGATAAAACAGCATGGACAGACAGGGCCTACTGCAATGGACTGTACTGTATTAGCCCTAACAGAGATACGTGGCCCACTGTACTATACTGTCATCTAACATTTACCCTGTCTGAATCTACTATGCACTGTAGGACAGAGATACAGCATGGTGTACTAACGCTGTATCCAGTCTACTGTCTACTATGCACTGTAGGGCAGAGATACAGCATGGTGTACTAACGCTGTATCCAGTCTACTGTCTGAATCTACTATGCACTGTAGGACAGAGATACAGCATGGTGTACTAACGCTGTATCCAATCTACTGTCTGAATCTACTATACACTGTAGGACAGAGATACAGCATGGTGTACTAACGCTGTATCCAGTCTACTGTCTGAATCTACTATACACTGTAGGACAGAGATACAGCATGGTGTACTAACGCTGTATCCAGTCTACTGTCTGAATCTACTATACACTGTAGGACAGAGATACAGCATGGTGTACTAACGCTGTATCCAGTCTACTGTCTACTATACACTGTAGGGCAGAGATACAGCATGGTGTACTAACGCTGTATCCAATCTACTGTCTGAATCTACTATACACTGTAGGGCAGAGATACAGCATGGTGTACTAACGCTGTATCCAATCTACTGTCTGAATCTACTATGCACTGTAGGACAGAGATACAGCATGGTGTACTAACGCTGTATCCAGTCTACTGTCTACTATGCACTGTAGGGCAGAGATACAGCATGGTGTACTAACGCTGTATCCAGTCTACTGTCTGAATCTACTATGCACTGTAGGGCAGAGATACAGCATGGTGTACTAACGCTGTATCCAGTCTACTGTCTACTATGCACTGTAGGGCAGAGATACAGCATGGTGTACTAACGCTGTATCCAATCTACTGTCTACTATGCACTGTAGGACAGAGATACAGCATGGTGTACTAACGCTGTATCCAGTCTACTGTCTGAATCTACTATACACTGTAGGACAGAGATACAGCATGGTGTACTAACGCTGTATCCAATCTACTGTCTGAATCTACTATGCACTGTAGGGCAGAGATACAGCATGGTGTACTAACGCTGTATCCAATCTACTGTCTGAATCTACTATACACTGTAGGACAGAGATACAGCATGGTGTACTAACGCTGTATCCAATCTACTGTCTGAATCTACTATGCACTGTAGGGCAGAGATACAGCATGGTGTACTAACGCTGTATCCAATCTACTGTCTGAATCTACTATACACTGTAGGACAGAGATACAGCATGGTGTACTAACGCTGTATCCAGTCTACTGTCTACTATACACTGTAGGACAGAGATACAGCATGGTGTACTAACGCTGTATCCAATCTACTGTCT
This sequence comes from Coregonus lavaretus, assembly GCF_964263955.1. Taxonomy (NCBI): domain Eukaryota; kingdom Metazoa; phylum Chordata; class Actinopteri; order Salmoniformes; family Salmonidae; genus Coregonus; species Coregonus lavaretus. The sequence continues at coordinate 64,240 of NW_028162001.1, forward strand.
ACTATGCACTGTAGGACAGAGATACAGCATGGTGTACTAACGCTGTATCCAGTCTACTGTCTGAATCTACTATACACTGTAGGGCAGAGATACAGCATGGTGTACTAACGCTGTATCCAGTCTACTGTCTACTATACACTGTAGGACAGAGATACAGCATGGTGTACTAACGCTGTATCCAGTCTACTGTCTACTATGCACTGTAGGGCAGAGATACAGCATGGTGTACTAACGCTGTATCCAGTCTACTGTCTGAATCTACTATACACTGTAGGACAGAGATACAGCATGGTGTACTAACGCTGTATCCAATCTACTGTCTGAATCTACTATGCACTGTAGGACAGAGATACAGCATGGTGTACTAACGCTGTATCCAGTCTACTGTCTACTATACACTGTAGGGCAGAGATACAGCATGGTGTACTAACGCTGTATCCAATCTACTGTCTGAATCTACTATGCACTGTAGGACAGAGATACAGCATGGTGTACTAACGCTGTATCCAGTCTACTGTCTACTATACACTGTAGGGCAGAGATACAGCATGGTGTACTAACGCTGTATCCAGTCTACTGTCTGAATCTACTATACACTGTAGGACAGAGAT
>NW_028162000.1:0-58932 GCF_964263955.1 Coregonus lavaretus
TCAGATGGCTCAGCGTCAGGGAGAGAGAGAGAGAGAGAGACAGAGAGAGAGATAGAGAGAGAGTGAGAGAGAGAGAGAGAGAGAGAGAGAGAGAGAGAGAGAGAGAGAGAGAGAGAGAGACAGAGACAGAGACAGAGAGAGAAATCACTGTTATTGTGGTCAGATTCCCAGGCAGCTCTCGCTTCTCTTCTCACATTCCCCGTTCGCTGCCTCCTCCTCCTCCTGCTCCTCCTCCTCTTCATTATCATTCCGTCTCTCTCCCTCCAAAAGCACGCTCCCCATCCTGCTGCATAGCAACCATTTGTTAGTCTCACATAGCCAGTCAGTCTGCTGTTTCTCTCTCTCTCTCTTTCTCTCTCTCACACAGACACAGACACACACACATCCCTCCCTCCTGCTGCATGAGTACTGGGGCTGCAGAACACAGCAACAACCCTCCTCTTTCTCCACCACCGCTTCTTCCCCTCCTTCTCCTCTTCATCCTTCTCCTCTTCCCCGTCTTCTCCTCTTCCCCTCCTTCTCCTCTTCCCCCTCCTTCTCCTCTTCCCCCTCCTTCTCCTCTTCCCCTCCTTCTCCTCTTCCCCTCCTTCTCCCTCTTCCCCTCCTTCTCTCTTCCCCTCCTTCCCTCTTCCCCGTCTTCTCCTCTTCCCCCTCCTTCTCCTCTTCCCCCTCCTTCTCCTCTTCCCCCTCCTTCTCCTCTTCCCCGTCTTCTCCTCTTCCCCTCCTTCTCCTCTTCCCCCTCCTTCTCCTCTTCCCCTCCTTCTCCTCTTCCCCTCCTTCTCCTCTTCCCCTCCTTCTCCTTCCTTCTCCTCTTCATCATCCTTCTCCTCTTCATCATCCTTCTCCTCTTCCCCCTCCTTCTCCTCTTCATCATCCTTCTCCTCTTCCCCCTCCTTCTCCTCTTCATCATCATTATCCTCTTCATCATCCTTCCCTCTCCATCATCCTTCTCCTCTTCATCATCCTTCTCCTCTTCCCCATCCTTCTCCTCTTCCCCCTCCTTCTCCTCTTCATCCCTCTCCTCTTCCCCCTCCTTCTCCTCTTCTCCATCCTTCTCCTCTTCATCATCAGTCTCCTCTTCATCATCCTTCTCCTCTTCCCCCTCCTTCTCCTCTTCATCATCCTTCTCCTCTTCATCCTCCTTCTCCTCCTCTTCATCATCCTTGCTGGAGGGGCTGCAGGCTTCTGATCTCTGTAGGTGCTGCTCTGTTAATGCTGCAGGGTATACTGCTACACTATAAGGCCGTATTCACCCTGTAGGTATACTGCTACACTATAAGGCCATATTCGCCCTGTAGGTATAAAATAAATAAAAAATAAATTGCTCATTTAGCAGACGCTCTTATCCAGAGCGACTTACAGGAGCAATTAGGGTTAAGTGCCTTGCTCAAGGGCACATCGACAAATGTTTACCTAGTCGGCTTGGGGATTAGAACCAGCGACCTTTCGGTTACTGGTACAACGCTCTTAACCACTAAGCTACCTGCCGCCCCATATATATACTGCTACACTATATATACTGCTACACTATAAGGCCATATTCACCCTGTAGGTATGCTGCTACACTATAAGGCCATATTCACCCTGTAGGTATACTGCTACACTATAAGGCCATATTCACCCTGTAGGTATGCTGCTACACTATAAGGCCATATTCACCCTGTAGGTAAACTGCTACACTATAAGGCCATATTCACCCTGTAGGTATGCTGCTACACTATAAGGCCATATTCACCCTGTAGGTATACTGCTACACTATAAGGCCAATATTCACCCTGTAGGTATGCTGCTACACTATAAGGCCGTATTCACTCTGTAGGTATACTGCTACATATGCCAATCTCCACCCCAATGGGTTTTATAGTATAATTGGTGCTGCTGTTGGCGGGCTGATAATTGAAACAGCCCATCTACTTAAACACTCATTACCAGATACTGCCTGACTGGACAGAGGGATGGTGGGATGTAGGAATGGAGGGATGGCGGATGGAGAGATTCATTGATGAAGGGATGGCAAGATGGAGGAACAGGGGGATGGAGGGATAGAGGGATGGGCTTTTAAAGGAACCCTGCTGCTTGTTTACTCAGAATAGAATCACTGTTATCAGATTTGTCATCTGGAATGTGCTTCACCCACAAGTTAATCTGTGACATTAGAAGTGACAGCCATCTTGAAATGTCTAGCTAACACATACAGTTGAAGTCAGAAGTTTACATACACTTAGGTTGGGAGTCATTAAAACGTGTTTTTCAACCACTCCACAAATGTCTTGTTAACAAACTATCATTTGGCAAGTCGGTTAGGACATCTACTTTGTGCATGACACAAGTCATTTTTCCAACAATTGTTTACAGACAGATTATTTCACTTATAATTCACTGTATCACAATTACAGTGGGTCAGAAGTTTACATACACTAAGTTGACTGTGCCTTTAAAGAGCTTGGAAAATTCCAGAAAATGATGTCATGGCTTTAGAAGCTTCTGATAGGCTAATTGACATCATTTGAGTCAATTGGAGGTGTACCTGTGGATGTATTTCAAGCCCTACCTCTTTGCTTGACATCATGGGAAAATCAAAAGAAATCAGCCAAGACCTCAGAAAAAATATGGAAGACCTCCACAAGTCTGGTTCATCCATTGGGAGCAATTTCCAAACGCCTGAAGGTACCACGTTCATCTGTACAAACAATAGTACGCAAGTATAAACACCATGGGACCACGCAGCCGCCATACCACTCAGGAAGGAGACGCATTCTGCTCCTAGAGATGAACGTACTTTGGTGCGAAAAGTGCAAATCAATCCCAGAACAACAGCAAAGGACCTTGTGAAGATGCTGGAGGAAACAGGTACAAAAGTATCTATATCCACAGTAAAACAAGTCCTATATCGACATAACCTGATAGGCCGCTCAGCAAGGAAGAAGCCACTGCTCCAAAACCATAACAAAGTCAGACTACGATTTGCAACTGCACATGGGGACAAAGATCGTGCTTTTTGGAGAAATGTCCTCTGGTCTGATAAAACAAAAATAGAACTGTTTGGCCATAATGACCATCGTTATGTTTGGAGGATAAAGGGAAATGCTTGAAAGCCAGAGAACACCATCCCAACCGTGAAGCACGGGGGTGGCAGCATCATGCTGTGGGGGTGCTTTGCTGCAGGAGGTACTGGTGCACTTCACAAAATAGATGGCATCATGAGGAAGGAAAATTATGTGGATATATTGAAGCAACATCTCAAGACATCAGTCAGGAAGTTAAAGCTTGGTCGCAAATGGGTCTTCCAAATGGACAATGACCCCAAGCATACTTCCAAAGTTGTGTTAAAATGGCTTAAGGACAACAAAGTCCAGGTATTGGAGTGGCCATCACAAAGCCCTGTCCTCAATCCTATAGAACATTTGTGGGCAGAACTGCAAAAGCATGTGCGAGCAAGGAGGCCTACAAACCTGACTCAGTTACACCAGCTCTGTCAGGAGGAATGGGCCAACATTCACCCAACTTATTGTGGGAAGCTTGTGGAAGGCTACCCAAAACGTTTGACCCAAGTTAAACAATTTAATAGCAATGCTACCAAAAACTAATTGAGTGTATGTAAACTTCTGACCCACTGGGAATGTGATGAAAGAAGCTGAAATAAATCATTCTCTCTACTATTTTTCTGAAATAAAGTGGTGATCCTAACTGACCTAAGACAGGACATTTTTACGAGGATTAAATGTCAGGAATTGTGAAAAACTGAGTTTAAATGTATTTGGCTAAGGTGTATGTAAACTTCCGACTTCAACTGTACATACTATACTTACCCAGAGTTTGTGTCATTGTCATAGTTTATAATAGATATGACTGAGATGGTATTTAGAAAGAGTGTATTTATTCTGATGGTTAAAACACCAGAGGATCATCTCAGTTGTCCTTGAGGAAATCATAACTCTCCCTTTCTGAATATTAATGGTTATGAATGGGCCTGGATGAACTGAGATTATAGAGCACTCTGCTGTTTAATACTCTGTCTGTTATGTTTCTCCTACATTATATGAGCACAACTTTAATCCACTCTGATAGTATCTGACCCTGTGTGGGGGTGTGTGTGGGTACCTGTGCATGCATACAGTATGTGTGTGATTTGTGTGTGAACTTTATATATCTGACCCTGATAAATTATTAGAGTACAAAGGAGAGCAGGAGAGAGAGAGAGAGAGAGAGACAGAGAGAGAGAGAGACAGAGAGAGAGAGAGAGAGAGAGAGAGAGAGAGAGAGAGAGAGAGAGAGAGAGAGAGAGAGAGAGAGAGAGAGAGACAAACAAAACAAAACAAAGGCAAAGTCTTCTCTTGCTTTGTTGATTTCAAAAAAAGCTTCAGACTCAATTTGGCATAAGGGCCTGCTATACAAATTGATGGAAAGTGGTTTTGGGGGAAAAACATACGACATCATAAAATTAATGTACACAAACAACAAGTGTGCGGTTAAAATTGGCAAAAAACACACACATTTCTTTAAACAGGGCCGGGGGGTGAGACAGGGATGCAGCTTAAGCCCTACCCTCTTCAACATATATATCAACGAATTGGAGAGGACACTAGAACAGCCTGCAGCACCTGGCTTCACCCTACAATAATCTGAAGTCAAATGTTTACTGTTTGCTGATGATCTGGTGCTTCTGTCCCCAACCAAGGAGGGCCTACAGCAGCACCTAGATCTTCTGCACAGATTCTGTCAGACCTGGGCCCTGACAGTAAATCTCAGTAAGACAAAAATAATGGTGTTCCAAAAAAGGTCCAGTTGCCAGGACCACGAATACAAATTCCATCTAGACAACGTTGCCCTAGAGCACACAAAAAAACGATACATACCTCGGCCTAAACATCAGCGCCACAGGTAACTTCCACAAAGCTGTGAACAATCTGAGAGACAAGGCAAGAAGGGACTTCTATGCCATCAAAAGGAACATAAAATCGACATACCAATTAGGATCTAGCTAAAAATACTTGAATCAGTTATAGAACCCATTGCCCTTTATGGTTGTGAGGTTTTTGGGTCCGCTCACCAACCAAGAATTCACAAAATGGGACAAACACCAAATTGAGACTCTGCATGCAGAATTCTGCAAAAACATCCTCTGTGTACAATGTAAAACACCAAATAATGCATGCAGAGCAGAATTAGGACGATACCCACTAATTATCAAAATCTAGAAAAGAGACGTTAAATTCTACTACCACCTAAAAGGAAGCGATTCCCAAACCTTCCATAACAAAGCCATCACCTACAGAGAAATTAACCTGGAGAAGAGCCCCCTATGCAAGCTGGTCCTGGGGCTCTGTTCACAAACACAAACAGACCCCACAGAGCCCCAGGACAGCAACACAATTAGACCCAACCAAATCATGAGAAAACAAAAATATAATTACTTTACACATTTGAATGAATTTCCAAAAACAGAGCAAACTAGAATGTTATTTGGCCTTAAACAGAGAGTACACAGTGGCAGAATACCTGACCACTGTGACTGACCCAAAATTAAGGAAATCTTTGACTATGTTCAGACTCAGTGAGCATAGCCTTGCTATTGAGAAAGGCTATGTGCACACTGCCCACAAAATGAGGTGGAAACTGAGCTGCACTTCCTAACTTCCTGCCAAATGTATGACCATATTAGAGACACATATTTCCCTCAGATTACACTGACCCACAAAGAATTCGAAAACAAATCTAATTTTGATGATAAACTCCCATATCTATTGGGCGAGGGAGGTGAGGGCTCTGGGAGTGTGGTGCCAGGAAAATAACCTCTCACTCAACATCAACAAAACAAAGGAGATGACTTCAGGAAACAGCAGAGGGTGCACCCCCCTATCCACATCGACGGGACCGCAGTGGAGAAGGTGGAAAGCTTCAAGTTCCTTGGCGTACACATCATCGACAAACTGAAATGGTCCATCCACGCAGACAGTGTGGTGAAGAAGGTGCAACAGAGCCTCTTCAACCTCAGAAGGCTGAAGAAATTTGGCTTGGCACCTAAAACCCTCACAAACTTTTACAGATGCACAATTGAGAGCATCCTGTCGGGCTGTATCACTGCCTGGTACGGCAACTGCACCGCCCGCAACCGCAGGGCTCTCCAGAGGGTGGTGCGGTCTGCCGAACGCATTACCGGGGGCAAACTACCCGCCCTCCAAGACACATGCAGCACCCGATGTCACAGGAAGGCCAAAAAGATCATCAAGGACGCCAACCACTGCCTGTTCACCCCGCTATCATCCAGAAGGCGAGGTCAGTACAGGTGCATCAAAGCTGGGACCGAGAGAATGAAAAACAGCTTCTATCTCAAAGCCATCAGACTGTTAAATAGCCATCACTAGCACATTAGAGGCTGCTGCTGCCTATTGAAATCACTGGCCACTTTAAGAAATGGAACACTAGTCACTTTAATAATGTTTACATATTGTGCATACTGTGAGCATACTGTGAGTACAAAGGAGAGCAGGAGAGAGAGACAGAGACAGAGAGAGAGAGATACAGAGAGAGAGAGAGACAGATAGAGAGAGAGAGAGAGAGAGAGAGAGAGAGACAGAGAGAGACAGAGAGACAGAGAGACAGAGAGAGAGAGAGACAGAGAGAGAGAGAGACAGAGAGAGACAGAGAAAGAGAGAGAGAGAGAAAGAGAGAGACAGAGAAAGAGAGAGAGAGAGAGAGAGAGAGAGAGAAAGAGAGAAAGAGAGAGACAGAGAAAGAGAGAGAGAGAGAGAGAGAGAGAGAGAAAGAGAGTCTTTATCAGAGAGAGCTGGTCAGCAGGACACTAGAGAACACAAACATAATCAACTGTAAAACAATCACTGCAACATCACCTGCTGCTTCTTACAATACTATGCATATTATCATGCCCTGACTTTCTTCTCTAGGTCATTAGGCTATTGTACGAGAGAATGTGCTCTCACTCAACTTTAACCTAGTAAATTACCTTTGGGGCTTGAGTAGGCTACTGTATTCACATCCTCAATCTGGTGTGTGACCAAAGCTTTACTGCTGTTCCCGTTTTAAGATGTCATTTTTCGATTTTCACTGCATATTGTAGCCTACTCCAGGAAAGTCCAATCCAAAAGTAATTACAATAAAACATTAGTAGATTGAGATTTGATCGTGCCAGACACCTTTGCAGAATGAGCAGATATTATATATACTGTATGCACACATAGCATATTATCAGCAGTGGAAATATTGGGTTGTCATCGACGAGATTAATCTCATAATCAGTAGAAGATACACTATATATACAAAGGTATGTGGGCACCCCTTCAAATTAGTGGATTTGGCTATTTCAGTTACACCCGTTGCTGACAGTTGTAGATAATCAAGCACACCGCCATGCAATCTCCATAGACAAACATTGGCAGTAGAATGGCCTTACTGAAGAGCTCAGTAACTATCAACGTGGCACTGTCATAGGATGCCACTTTTCCAACAAGTCAGTTCGTCAAATTTCTGCCCTACTAGAGCTTCCCCGGTCAACTGTAAGTGCTGTTATTGTGAAGTGGAAACGTCTAGGAGCAACAACGGCTCAGCCGCGAAGTGGTAAACCACACAAGCTCACAGAACGGGACCACCGAGTGCGGAAGCAACGTCAGCACAACAACTGTTAATCGGGAGCTTCATGAAATGGGTTTCCATGGCCGCGCAGCCGCACACAAGCCTAAGATCACCATGCGCAATGCCAAGCGTCGGCTGGAGTGGTGTAAATCTCGCTGTCATTGGAGCAGTGGAAACACATTCTCTGGAGTGATTAATCACGCTTCACCACCTGGCAGTCCGACTTACAAATCTGGGTTTGGCAAATGCCAGGAGAATGCTACCTGCCCGAACATATAGTGGCAACTGTAAAGTTTGGTGGAGGAGGAATAATGGTCTGGGGCTGTTTTTCATTGTACGGGCTAGGCCCCTTAGTTCCAGTGAAGGGAAATCTTAACTCATACAATGCATACAATGACATTCTAGACAATTCTGTGATTCCAACTTTGTGGCAACAGTTTGGGGAAGGCCCTTTCCAGTTTCTAATCGTATAGTATCCACGTTGTGAGCGTCACATGTTGCATTTATATTTTGCTCAGCGGGCCATATGTTTGACACCCCTGCTTTAGCCCCTCTGCGTCTCTCTCTCTCTCTCTTTCTCTCTCTCCCTTCCTTTTCTCCAGTTTTCTAGAGCTGTGTCATTAGACTATATTCCCGAAAGGGCAGCAGTATCTTCCTTAATTCTCCCTCGAGACATTCTGATTTTTTTCATGATGAATGTAATCACATCATTCTCTGGCCTGTGTCCCGTTGGGCCATTACAGAGAACCCTGGGGTAATGGTTATTTGGTTATTGACTTACAGAGACAGAGACATTAGGAACAGAGACGCAGTCTGCACTCTCTCCAATCAGAGCCCTGTTGCTGAGACATCTTTATTAGGCTGACTGGTGTTATATCTGCAAAATACTGCCACACCCCTCATGCTCCTCTCTGACCACTTACATTCACATTATTCTACAGTGGGCCTTCAGTGGTATCACCTGACCACTTACATTTACATTATTCTACAGTGGGCCTTCAGTGGTATCACTTCACTGTTATTAGTGTATGTACAAGGTACATTACACAAGTCACATTCAGACCTCAAAAAGCATATTGCTACTGTGAGAAGTGTCAGTGTCACTGAATGTACCTGATCAGGGCCGGACTACCGCATTTAGGGCCCCAGGGCAGCTACCTCCTTTTTCTTTAGGAAAACATATTTTTGGGGTTAAACAGATAACTTCCTGCATTTCAACACATTTTACCATGGGGCAGAGAGAAACATTTGTAGTTTCATAATGCTATTCTACACATTTTGCAATAAGGCTGAGAGATAAGTTAGCAGTTTTAAAGCCAATTTCCTGCATTTCAACACATTTGACCATGGGGCAGAGAGAAACATTACTGTTTTATAGCTCATCTCATGCTATTCTTCACATTTTGCCATTAGGATGAGAGAAAATGTTTTAGTTTTAAAGCAACTTTCCAGATATTCTACAAGCGTGGGGCCCACAACCCTGGAGGTCTGGGGCCCCTGGGCACGTGCCCCAATTGCCAAACATCTCTGGCTCCCTTTCAGAACCCACAGATACCAACTTGATGCCACAAGCACATGGTCAGAGATATATTTGGGCTTCTGACTGTTCAACATGACACTTTGGACCTGGCTAGTTTGATCATTATTACATTATTGATGTTCAGTTAATGAATCATATTTATATGGTTAGATGGATTGGAAATATGTTATCAATTCATAGAAGAAAGAGCTCTTTATGGACTGTTATGGATGTACAAAGTTAAAGGGCCTTAAGTTCAGAGAGAAAGAGAGAGAGAGAGAGCGAGAGAGAGAGAGAGTGTGTGAGAGAGACGCAGTGGGGCAAAAGCAGGGGTGTCAAACATATGGCCCGCTGAACAACATATAAATGTAACATGTGAAGCTCACCATGTGGATCCTATACGATTAGAAAGGTTCAAAATGTATGTAAAACATCACAGCACAGCACAAAGATATATGGCAGTGTTGGTCCCATGTTTCATGAGCTGAAATAAAAGATCCCAGAAATATTCCACACGCACACAAAGCTTATTTCTATCAAATTTTGTGCACAAATTTGTTTACATCCCTGTTAGTGAGCGTTTCTCCTTTGCCAAGATAATACATCAATCTGACAGGTGTGGCATATCAAGAAGCTGTTTAAACAGCATGATCATTACACAGGTGCACATTTACATTTACATTTACATTACATTTTAGTCATTTAGCAGACGCTCTTATCCAGAGCGACTTACAGGAGCAATTAGGGTTAAGTGCCTTGCTCAAGGGCACATTAACGTCATTTAGCAGACGCTCTTAGCCAGAGCGACTCGCAAATTGGTGCGTTCACCCTATAGCCAGTGGGATAACCACTTTACAATTTGGGGGGGGGGGGGGGTTAGAAGGAACACTTTATCCTATCCCAGGTATTCCTTAAAGAGGTGGGGTTTCAAATGTCTCCGGAAGGTGGTGAGTGACTCCGCTGTCCTGGCGTCGTGAGGGAGCTTGTTCCACCATTGGGGTGCCAGAGCAGCGAACAGTTTTGACTGGGCTGAGCGGGAGCTATGCTTCCGCAGAGGAAGGGGAGCCAGCAGGCCAGAGGTGGATGAACGCAATGCCCTCGTTTGGGTGTAGGGACTGATCAGAGCCTGAAGGTACAGAGGTGCCGTTCCCCTCACTGCTCCATAGGCAAGCACCATGGTCTTGTAGCGGATGCGAGCTTCAACTGGAAGCCAGTGGAGTGTGCGGAGGAGGGGGGTGACGTGAGAGAACTTGGGAAGGTTGAACACCAGACGGGCTGCGGCATTCTGGATGAGTTGTAGGGGTTTAATGGCACAGGCAGGGAGGCCAGCCAACAGCGAGTTGCAGTAGTCCAGACGGGAGATGACAAGTGCCTGGATTAGGACCTGTGCCGCTTCCTGTGTAAGGCAGGGTCGTACTCTCCGAATGTTGTAGAGCATGAACCTGCAGGAGCGGGTCACCGCCTTGATGTTGGCGGAGAACGACAGGGTGTTGTCCAGGGTCACGCCTAGGCTCTTCGCACTCTGGGAGGAGGACACAGCGGAGTTGTCAACCGTGATGGCGAGATCATGGAACGGGCAGTCCTTCCCCGGGAGGAAGAGCAGCTCCGTCTTGCCAGGGTTCAGCTTGAGGTGGTGATCCGTCATCCATACTGATATGTCTGCCAGACATGCAGAGATGCGATTCGCCACCTGGTTATCAGAAGGGGGAAAGGAGAAGTGCACCTTGTGCTAGGAACAATAAAAGGCCACTCTATAATGTGCAGTTTTGTCACACAACACAATGCCACAGATGTCTCAAGCTTTGCGGGAGCGTGCAATTGGCATGCTGACTGCAGGAATGTCCACCAGAGCTGTTGCCAGATAATTTAATGTTAATTTCTCTACCATAAGCCACCTCCAACATTGTTTTAGAGAATTTGGCAGTACGTCCAAATGTGGTTACACGTGTTTATAGACCACCTACTCCCAGCTGCCCACTGCACTGAGGCTAGGAAACACTGTCACCACCAATAAATCTACGATAATCGAGAATTTCAACAAGCATTTTGCTACGGCTGGCCATGCTTTCCACCTGGCTACCCCTACCCGGCCACCAGCTCTGCACCCTCTGCTGCAACTTGCCCATGCCCCCCCTTCTCCTTCACCCAAATTCAGACAGCTGATGTTCTGAAAGAGCTGCAAAATCTGGACCCCTACAAATCAGCTGGGCTAGACAATCTGGACCCTTTCTTTCTAAAATTAGCCGCCGAAATTGTTGCAACCCCTATTCTTAGCCTGTTCAACCTCTCTTTCGTATTGTCTGAGATCCCCAGAGATTGGAAAGCTGCCGCGGTCATCCCCCTCTTCAAAGGGGGTGACACTCTAGATCCAAACTGTTACAGACCTATATCCATCCTGCCCTGCCTTTCGAAGGTATTTGAAAGCCAAGTTAACAAACAGATCACTGACCATTTCGAATCCCACCGTACCTTCTCCGCTATGCAATCTGGTTTCCGAGCTTGTCATGGCTGCACCTCAGCCACGCTCAAGGTCCTAAACGATATTATAATCGCGATCGATAAAAGACAGTACTGTGCAGCCGTCTTCATTGACCTGGCCAAGGCTTTTGACTCTGTCATCACCGCATTCTTATTGGCAGACAAAATAGCCTTGGTTTCTCAAATGACTGCCTCGCCTGGTTCACCAACTACTTCTCAGATAGAGTTCAATGTGTCAAATCGGAGGGCCTGTTGTCTGGACTTCTGGCAGTCTCTATGGGGGTGCCACAGGGTTCAATTCTCGGGCCGACTCTATTCTCTGTGTATATCAATGATGTCGCTCTTGCTGCTGGTGACTCTCAGATCCACCTCTACGCAGACGACACCATTTTGTATACATCTGGCCCTTCATTGGACACTGTATTAACAAACCTCCAAACGAGCTTCAATGCCATACAACCTCCAACTGCTCTTAAACGCTAGTAAAACTAAATGCATGTTCTTCAATCGAACGCTGCTTGCACCCGCCCGCCTGACTAGAATCACTACTCTCGGCGGGTCTGACTTAGAATATGTGGACAACTACAAATACCTAGGTGTCTGGTTAGACCGTAAACTCTCCTTCCAGACTCACATTAGGCATCTCCAATCCAAAGTTAAATCTAGAATCGGCTTCCTATTTCGCAACAAAGCCTCCTTCACTCATGCTGCCAAACATGCCCTCATAAAACTGACCATCCTACTGATCCTTGACTTTGGCGATGTCATTTACAAAATAGCCTCCAACACTCTACTCAGCAAATTGGATGTAGTCTATCACAGTGCCATCCGTTTTGTCACCAAAGCCTCATATAGTACTAACCATTGTGACCTGTACGCTCTCGTTGGCTGGCCCTCACCACTGGCTCCAGGTCATCTATAAATCACTGCTAGGCAAATCCCCACCTTATCTTAGCTCATTGGTCACCATAGCAACACCCACCCGTAGTATGCGCTCCAGCAGGTATATCTCACTGGTCATCCCCAAAGCCAACACCTCCTTTGGCCGCCATTCCTTCCAGTTCTCTGCTGCCAATGACTGGAACGAACTGCAAAAATCTCTGAAGCTGGATTCTCTTATCTCCCTCACTAACTTTAGGCATCAGTTGTCAGAGCAGCTTACCGATCACTGCACCTGTACACAGCCCATCTGTAATTAGCCCACCCAACTACCTCATCCCCATATTGTTATTTATTTTGCTCATTTGCACCCCAGTATCTCTATTTGCACATCATCTTTTGCACATCTATCACTCCAGTGTTAATCCTAAATTGTAAATATTTTGCACTATGGCCTATTTATTGCCTTACCTCCGTAACTTACTACATTTGCACACACTGTATATAGATTTTCTATTGTGTTTTTGACTGTACGTTTAGTTTACCCCATATGTAACTCTGTGTTGTTGTTGTTTTTATCGCACTGCTTTGCTTTATCTTTGCCAGGTCGCAGTTGTAAATGAGAACTTGTTCTCAACTGGCTTACCTATGTAACCACGCCAGCCCAGGACCTCCACATCCATTTTTATACACCTGCTGGATTGTCTGAGACCAGCCACCCGGGCAGCTGATAAAACTGAGGAGTTTGTGTCTGTAATAAAGCCGTTTTGTGGGGAAAAACTATTTCTGATTGGCTGTGCCTGGCTCCCCAGTGAGTGTGCCTTGCTCCCAAATGGGTGGGCCTATGCCCTCCCAGGCCAACCCATGGCTGCGCTCCTGCCCAGTCATGTGAAATCCATAGATTAGGGCCTAATTAATTTAGAAAGTGTATGCACTCACTACTGTAAATTGCTCCGGATAAGAGCGTCTACTAAATGACTCAAATGTACAATTTTAATTGACGCTTTCCTTATATGAACTGTAACTCAGTAAAATCGTTGCGTTTATATTTTTGTTCAGTATATATATATATATATATAAAAAAATTGTATTTTATTTAATTTATAAATATGTATTTATTTATTTTCGGGGGAAAACAATCTTAGTCGACATTGAAATTACTAAAACCAAATCGAAAATGTGTAGAAATATATCAATTGTATGTAGGAAATCTACCGGTGTTTAGGCTTTAGACATCCAGGCCAAATTCTCGCATTTTCTCGCGTTGGTGGAGGCCTGGAGCGTTACTTATTTTAAACTGCGCAGTGTGAGCGGAGGCGCATCTCTCGATTGAATTAGCTTTCTCTGCAAACAGACGAATATGGCAGATATTGCCCAGGAAACTATTGAACCCATCGAGGCTGAGACCGAGGGAACATCTCAGGATGGCACGAATGGCCTGAAAATGTAACTAAAACATCGTATTTTTCTGGCACAATCTGTGCTGCACTCACCGGCAAGATGGAGGCTAGCTAACGTTAGCAACATTAGCCTAGCATTAACGCTATCATTAAAACTAGCTAACGTTTGCTAGCTAGTTGCTACTTTTCTTGCTAACTAGCTAACTTGTTGGTTATCGTCTTAGTTGGTCATCAACATTTTTTAAGATTTGTGTAATATGTCGTTATTTTACTAGCTAGTTATGCAGACAACTAAATGGTTTTTAGCCATCCAACCATGTGTAGCTAGCTAAATTTACTATCTGGCTAGTGCGTTTAACTCATAGAATTAGGAAATAGAACACTAGAACGGGCATGAACCTTATGGGGGGATAAAGGTCAGCCATTTTGGGCAGGGAGTTGGTCAACCATGGTTTTCCAGTACTGTGATGAGACATTGTGTAAAATAATGAATTTGAGGAATGTTTTCGCACTGTATGTTAGTTAGCCATTTTTTTTACTGACAATGACAACATTCCATTCAAACAATGCAGTCAATCCACAGCCAACTGAAATCAGTTGATGATGGGACTTGGACAAGTTGTCAATTCAACAAGTACTAATATTGCTTTCCAAGAAAAGAAACATTTAGACATTTTAAGGTTTATCTATCTATATATATATGTCTATTTATACCAAACATTTGTATGAAGTCCATATAAACTGTAATTTTAAGACTATTTTAAGTTGACAATTCTATTACAATATTTAGGATATGTCACATGCCTTTTATTTGACTACATATTTAAAATCAGGATTATGCCTCTACTGCCATCCATTCCAATTAGATTAGTTTTGATTTCTCCCTGACCAATATGGCTGCCATTTTCATCCCATTCTGGGATCCATTCTGGGACTTTGAAGGTTTATGACATTTACATTTTAGTCACTTAGCAGACGCTCTTATCCAGAGCGACTTACAGTTAGATGGCCCCTCTAGTAATTTAATAAGATTTATATGGTTTAGGTGCACAGTCCCTTAATGGAGATTTAGCTAGCGAACCGTTAGCTAGCCAACAGCAGACAGTTGGTGGTAATGTATTGCCAGTGCGGAGCCGACAGTTTGAATGGAGTCAATTTGTAGTTGAATCCAGAGAGTTGCCTACAGTAACTTTCCTCTCCTCTCTTCCACCCTCCAGTTGGATGAAAATATGACTTTGTAGCTAATTAGCCGTTTGTGTCCATAAATCCATGTTAGTTAGGGGAGATTGAAGTTGCATAAACTGTTATGTGCACGTCTTTATTATTTGGCACATCAGTGAAATTACCATGCCATGTAGGTTTAGGTAACATTAGCTATAACAGACAAGCTAGCTACATCCATTAATACTGTACTCTTCTGTGTTTTCTTCAGAGAGCCAGAAGAAGACGAGGTTCTTGGCGAAGATGCCCCTGCAGAAGAAGAGGACCTAGGCCTGGGTGATGACGAGGTCCTTGGAGATGAGGTCCTTGGTGATGATGATACCCCTGTAGATGGTGACCCTATCGATGACGCCCCTATCAATGATGCCGAAGCCCTCGCAGACGACCCCACTGATGCCCCCGCAACCGCCCCAACCCCGAATACCAAGTCTGAGCTCAAAGAAAAGACGTCTGGAGGAGGCCGCAAAGGGAACCGCTTCCACCCCTACAAAGAGAAGCAGGTCACCGGGGACAAGAAGGGTGGAGGAGGGGGTCACAGGAACCGCGTGTTCATTAGCAATATCCCCTATGACACGAAGTGGCAGGCTATTAAAGATCTGATGAGAGAGAAAGGTAATCCATCCACACACAGGGTCAAGCTGCTTCTCCCTATAGTGATGGGCCCCTTCTCGCCAGCTCAACAGGAGCTTTCTCAGTCCTCTCTTTGTGACCAGAACATAGACCTAGCCACATCTTCTCGTAGTTCCTTCTGAGGCAGAATGTTATTGTATTGCAGATATTACTAAGTCAGTAGAATAGAGACATTTCTGGATTTATTTCATTTTTTACTCCTGGGTGGACACCAATTTAGCTTGGATTGAATTGAAATGTCTGTGCTTGTTAAAGTTGATTTTAGTTATGTAGTTAGCTACTATTGGTTTTATGATATTGACTTATAGCTCCAAAATGTAACCTCAGACAAGTAGTAGTATTGACTACTTGAGCACTTGATTCAGTTGAACCTGTGTTAAGGTGACAAATTATTGTTTTGTATGAATGAAACCATTGTCTTTCTGTGCACTGAACTATTGGGTCTTTAGCTCTTCAAAAAGTGTTTTTTTGCAAGGTGAAAAGGACACCTTTTTAAACTGTAGTGACTTCTTGCCATGTTGACAGGAACCGTGTTGACCAAACTGTTCTTTTATACTGAAGTGTGATCTGAATTCCCAGGTTGACAGTAGTTGACTGACTGTGTCTGTCTCAGTCGAGCCCAGGAAGGCATTGGAAGGGGGTTGTGTGGTGACTGTTGGTCTGGGCTCACTGTTGACCAATCATGGGGAAGCATCGTAACGGCATAACCAAGGCAACGGCCTGCCCTGGAGCGAGAGAGTGGTGGTTCAACAGTCGACTGGTGATTTTAAATGCCTTTTGTTCTCTTGGTATTTTTCCTTTGTATGTCTCATGAAGTTGGTGAGGTTACATACGTGGAGCTCTTTAAGGATGCTGAAGGAAAGTCAAGGGTAAGTGATGTGGACCAACTCACTGCACGAGGTTTTAAATGCCCTCCACTGCAGTATCTCTTTATTTACCAAGTGTTCTGTAAGGCACTGATCCAAGGGGTTCTCCATGTATGTCTATGGGATGATATGTTGGTGGCTGTTAGCTAGAGCCTGTTATAGCCTAGTTGGCTGTAGAGTGATGATGGAGGATGTCTTCTTGTTGATTCTGGAACACTAACTTGAATTCATCTGAAACTTAGTACACATTTGTTTTTAAGTTGTTGTAGTTTTCTCAATTGGTGTCAAAGTTTGGCAGTTGACCATTTCTCAAAGGGATTTTGTGATGTCTTATTGATTGACATTTGACTTTTTGGTCTTCAAATTTTGTTACCTTTTTATTTGGATCAATGGCACAATTATCTCTTCATGAACAAAACTAATTATTTCTAAAATATTGTAGATATTGTATAAAATAACTTTCTTCTTTTTCCAGCGGCTCACAAGAAAATCTCACCATCGTTTATTAATCTTTAGTATTATGATACATCCAGGAATTTGCAAACTAGGTTGTGAATGCATTCAACTCAACCATTTAATGTAATATGTACTTTAACTCAAACTGACTGTTTAGTGTTAACTCTAAAACAAACGTAGACAGAACGGACATATTTGCTATTTGTAAGTATATCCTGAGTCCTTGTTATTCCACTGAAGATGGTAAGGGTACTATGTCTCCACTGAGAACAAGAAAAACGAGTCTATAGCAACCCAAGTCAATGTCTTTTAAATTCACTTAATTTTTTTCCTTGGATACAAACAAAACACACTCCCCACACCAAGGCCTGTTAGCTGGCCCTTCAAGATGGATTATGTAATCCACTAATAGCATGATGTCAGATGTGTAATAATGATGTTAACTGTTGTCAGTCTAATCACTGTCTTTGTTCATTCCCTCTGTTATGGATCTGTGTTGTCTCTGGATCACCTGGTGTTACCTGTACAGGGATGTGGGTAAGGAACCAGACTTTACCTGTCTAACTTTGCAACATGGTCTCAGTGCATTTCGTATTATTCTGTATGTATAATGGGCTCCCGAGTGGCACAGGGGTCTAAGGCATTGCATCTCAGTGCAAGTGGCGTCACTACAGACCCTGGTTCGATTCCAGGCTGTATCACAATCCAGCCGTGATTGGGAGTCCCATAGGGCGGTGCACAATTGGCCCAGCGTCGTCCGGGTTTGGCCGGGGTAGGCAGTCATTGTAAATAACAATTTGTTCTTAACTGACTTGCCTAGTTAAATAAATAAATGTCAATCACAGACAACTCCCTTTAGTATGACATTTTACGTTTCGTATGGTGTGTATTAATTTCTTATGAAATGTTACTAATTACAATTCGCATATGTTATGAATTGCAGTTTGTACAATATGTTACGAATTTGCAATACGTATGATATGTTACAAATTCCAATTTGTTGTGGCTAACGTTAGCTAGGTGGCTAATGTTAGCTAGGTTAGGGATTAGGGTTAGGTTAACGTGTTAGATTTAGCTAAGTAGCTGAAAAGTTGTAAGTAGTTACTAAAGTTGTCCATGATGAGATTCGAACACGCAACCTTTGGGTTGCTAGACGTTCGCATTATATGCCCACCATCTAACCCAACCAACCACCTTTTCGCTTTGGCCTTAAGTAAACTTCTGTTTTATGTAACTATACCAAACTTGACAAGTCATACGAATTTCAGTGTCCCGGATTTACTTTTTAATATTTTAAAAGTACACTACTTTTGACCAGAGCCACATGGGGCTGGCTCATACGGTTCTGGTCAAAAGTAGTGTGCTATTACATGGGGAATAGGGTCCATTTGAGACGCACCTAACTTCCTGAGTCATTGTTATACATGTCTTCATCCACTGACTGTCCTGTCTGTCCTGCAGTGTTGTGGAGTTCAAAGATGAGGAGTTTGTGAAGAAGGCCATAGAAGTCATGAACAAACATGACCTGAATGGAAGACCCCTCAATATTATGGCGGTAAGGACCCATTCACATTCTGTAGGCACCACACGGTGATGAGAGATTAAACTCAGTGGTGTGCTAAATCTGCACTTAAATCCAGCCTGCTGGGAATGTGGTTGCATTAACATGGTTTGTAATGTTTATCCTCTTGAGACTGTCTTAACTGTATTCACTGTGAACTAGACCTAGTTAAAGTCAAAGGTTAGAGTTGTAATTATAGGTCAAAGGTTTGGGGCCATCTGTGTTTAACCCCTTGTTTCCCTGCTCCAGAACCCTGATGTGGAGGGTTAAAGCTCAGAGTTGAAGTTCTAGGTAAACGTTTAGCGGTTATCTGTTTCCATCTTCCAGGATCCTGATGGGGAGCGTGCTCGGCGCGTGCTGCAGCGTACAGGGGGGATGTACCCTGGAGGGGGAGGCAGGGGGCAGGAGGGTGGACCGGGGGGTGTAGGTGTACCCCCTTCCATCGCTAACAACCCAAACGTCCCCCATGAGGTCATCAGCGCTCTACGTGTCGGACGGCTAGGGACCACTGTGTTCGTAGCCAACGTGAGGACAAACATACATACTGAATCCTTACGTCTCATTCTCCTCTTCTCTCTCCCTAAAATCAAATCACATTTTATTGGTCACATACACGTGTTTAGCAGATGTTATAGCAGGTGTAGCGAAATGTTTGTGTTTCTAGCTCCGACAGTAATATCTAACAAGTAATATCTAACAATTTCACAACATATACCCAATACACACAAATCTAAGTAAAGCAATGGAATTAAGAGTATATAAAGAAATATATTGACACGCAATGTCAGAGCGGCATAGACTAAGATACAGTAGAATAGTATAGAATACAGTATATAGATATGAGATGAGTAATATTTATATCTGATGTTTTGAAGTCTCAGAAGTTAACCTACCAATAATTCTGTTCACCAATTGAAGAGAACTTGAGCTGTGCGCTCTAAATCTCAAGTCCAACTGCGTCGTCCTAGAACTTGGAAGTACCATGTTAGTTTCGCTGTGCCGAATGCTATTGCTAATTCGGTCCCCTCCTGTCTGTTTAGATGTGTTGTATGGTAATGGTTGTTTCTATGCTAACCCGGTCCCCTCTGTGCTGTCTCCTCCCAGCTGGACTTCAAGGTGGGCTGGAAGAAGCTGAAGGAGGTGTTTGGTATGGCAGGAACAGTGAAGAGGGCTGATGTGAAGGAGGATAAGGATGGGAAGAGTAGAGGGATGGGGACTGTTACCTTCGAACAGGCCCTGGAGGCTGTACAGGCTATCTGTATCCTTTATATATTATATACTATCACAGAACACGCACACCTTCCAACAGGCTGCACATGCTATCTGTATCCCGCATACGGTTATACTACGGAAGAAGACGCGTAACTTTTTATACCGGCCTAATACACAACTCTTTATACATGTCCTAGCTGTTATTCTTATTCCTTATTCACCATGTATTTATTCATGTCACTTATATTGTTTGAAAAGGACCTGTAATAAGCATTTCACTGTTAGTCTACACCTGTTGTTTAGGAAGCATGTGACAAAAAAATGTAATTGATGGTATTCCTTAACTCTGTTCTCTAGCCATGTTCAATGGCCAAATGCTGTTTGACAGACAGATGCATGTTAAGATGGTAAGTATGCTTTGTTATTGGCATGTTTCTGATTTCTAAACCTCTAACACTGTACACAGTTAATGTGTGTGTGGAAGGTCACAGGTCATAGAGGTTGTTACATGTTGATGTGGTAATATCGGTTGTGTAAGAACCACCTCTTGATATGTTGTTTCTGTGTGTTTCAGGATGACAAGTCTATGCCAGCTGATGATTTCCACCCGGTGGAGAAAGCTCCCCAGTTACCACGTGAGTACACATCCTGTCCCATCCTGACTATCACTAGAACACACCTGTATGTTAAGTTAATGTAATCTGATAGAATGACTTTACTTTATCATTATCTCTGTAACAGGGTCATGTTGTCACCTGCTCAGTGTTCTCTTCTCCAGTGAACCAAGGCATCTCATAAGGGATGTATACGTTTGTGTGGTCAAGCATACTCCAACCTTCTCCTCTCTGTCCTATGTGTGTAGGGGGTCTGGGAGGGATCGGGATGGGCCTGGGACCAGGAGGACAACCTATCAATGCCAACCGGCTGAGTGGTGGAGGAGGAATGGGCAACATGGGCCCTGCAGGTTAGTACTGACCCCTAACCTCTCCATAATACTCCAGCAAACGCACTGTTACTTTTTAAACCACGCACAGAGACTGCAGGTCAGACGAGGAGCCAGTCAGTTCATAGATAAGATAGTTATCGCTTGTGAAGATTAGCTATTTGTTTTAAATCCTCTACATGTTGTTCCTGGACGTTCTCCAAGTGCTTACATCACACACTGACACCGTTCCCTCCTAGACTGACATGCATCACCCTTCACCCACTGTTGGTGGCTGGAAAGTGTTGTCTAGAGATAATGTAGAATAAGCTTTAGTACAACAACGTGTGAATATGCTCTTAAAAGCAGTGAGACGTGAAGTGTGTGTGACTCTGTCTGTCAGGTATGGAAGGAGGACCTGGATATGGAGGGATGGGCCGACTAGGAGGTAAGGTCCTAGAGAATAGATCTCTCTGCTGTATCATTCTGTTACATGGCTGAACAACACATGGGTTATTGTGCCAAGACTATCCATTAATATAATAATCCTGTGTGTGTCGTGGAGGAGGGTTCGGGGGCATGGACAGCATGGGGGGATTCGGAGCCAGAGACATGGGACGGATGGGAGGTAAGGACACTCTCTCTCACACACACACACACCTAGGGCTGGAAATTGCCAGGGACCTCACGTTACAATATTGTGCCGATACTATATTCTCATGTAGGTAGATATCGCGATTCGTTACTGGGATTTGATGTTACAAACTCATTGTTCACGAAATGTCTGCTGCAGACAGACGAGACAGCATGAGAAAATTTATCGTTTTAATCGTTTTTTTAGTAGTTTAAATCAGTCAGGGAAATAGAAGTGCTGAAAACATGTAGGCTCACTATTTTTTTTAAAGATGTGAACAAGATATAGGATGAAAAATGCAGCCGTTTTGGCGCAGGTACAGCCGACTAGCGCTAGCTAACGCTACCGAGCAAAAAGCAATATTTTTACAAATAGATAGTATCAATATAATATTGCGATATGTAACTGTATAGATCCCCCCCCCCCCCCCATCACTACACACAACTAATGTAAGGACAAAATAAGTCAAATTCGCAAACACTGAAGTTTAATGGCAACTTTCCACCGAGTATATTTCTGACTCTGCGCCTTCTCTTCCTCTCTTCCCTTGTCTTTACTTCTCTCTCCCCCTCTCCAGACATGTCCTACAGGTCAGGGGGGATGGGAGGAGGGATGGACAGAGACTTTGGTCGCAGTGACATGTCCATGAGCAGAGGCTTTGGGGACTCCTTTGGAGGAATGGGTGAGTAGTTTACACACTCACAATCTCACTCACTCTTTCACTCACACTTTCTCTCATTCACAAACACACACTTGTGACTGTCAGTCATCATAATCTATTCCATAGTCCATAGCCCTCATATGTCCATCCGCTAACAGCATGGTCAGTGGTGGCAGTAGACTAGGCATGTTGTAGTGTGGTCGTGGTGTAGCTTGCAACTGGAACCTGTAGGTAGACTGTACTAAGAGCTGAATCACAACTCCTACATGGGTAACACAACACTGGTCAAGTTAGCATTCAGCCCTATGCCTCCAACATGTTACTGACAGAAGTTTGTGCTGTAACTTGTTTGAGTTGTGATGCGCTGATAGGTTGTGGTAACGTGTGTATGATGCCGTGCGTTCTCTCCATCAGGAGGAGGTTATGGAGGAGGCATGGGGCCCGTTGGGGGAGGATTAGGTACACCACCATTACATTAACATCCTTCACATCTGTCTGTCTACTCTCTCTCGGCTCTCACTGTCTGTTAGCACACACATCTCACATGTCAGACTGCCAATGTTTCACTGTGCTTGACCTTGATTTGATGAATGGTAGGTGTGGTAGTGCTTGGCTGGAACTAAAGCCTGCAGAACCCCGAATACCACTGCGGTAGGAATTCCGATCTGAGACACTCACTCATATTGCCTGTGTCCTCTACTAAGGTGGTATGGGCAGCCGGTCCATGGAGCGGATGGGCTCTGGCTACGACCGTATGGGGGGGAGCATGGCCATGAGCCGAGGGTTCGGGGGATACGGAGGAGGAGCCATGTCTGACAGAGCTAAGGGAGGATGTCAGATCTTTGTCAGAAATGTATGTTTAATAAATGAATACTATATAAATGTGCATTATATGACATGACGTGCACTCCCCTTTTTAAGCACATTAAAGCACCAAACACATGTTTTAATAAGGTTGATCAAATCAACTATATGATGTGTACTCCTGTATGGATATTTATATCATGGACACAGATTAAGTAGTGTGAATTGGAAGCGCTTTTAGACAGAGGAGTAGGCATCATCTAGCTCTGTGAAAATGCCCCTAAAGTATTTTAGGCCTCTATGTTCTAATGTCCTGTGTTGTGTTGTAGCTGTCCTATGACCTGACCTGGCAGAAACTGAAGGAGAAGTTCAGTGTCTGTGGTAAGCCTCTTCAATCAGTTTACTGTACTGAACAACCTGCAGATGGATTGAATGTAGCTTTGAGCTGCAGTACTGTCATGGCTTTAGCAGTGTCAGTGCTTAAACACTCTACTGCTCTTTCTCTCTCTCTCTCTCTCTCTCTCTCTCTCTCTCTGTGCCCTCCCTCTCCAGGCCAGGTGATGTTTGCAGAGATCAAGATGGAGGGAGGAAAGTCTAAGGGCTGTGGTACGGTCAGGTTTGACTCGCCAGAGAGCGCTAACCAGGCCTGCAGGATGATGAACGGAACCAAGATCAACGGTCGCGAGGTTGACGTCCGCATCGACCGCAACGCCTAGAGCCTCACACACCATACACACACGGTCACCACAACCGCTCGTTCCATCGCCAATCGCTTTTGTTTTGTTTTAAAAACACATTTTCCATGTCTCCCCGTTTCCATAACTACTGGATGTGTATAAGGTCTGTTTTTCTTTTAATCTTTACTTTTTTTTGTAAGCCTTTTTTTTTTTTTTTGTGGGTCATAAGTTTATTTGAATGAATAAACGTTTTAATTTTTTAACTTAGTAGTTGTAAATGTTATTATGGGATCAAAGGCTACTGGCCAGTTCACAGCAGGGTTGTGTGGGTGCGTTTTAATTGAATACAAAGGTTCATTGCAGGTGAAACACCACAAATAAATTGCAAGTGTCATTGTACTTGTACACCATTGTAACACTGTGTCCTCTGGGGCTAGCCAAAATAGCACTGAAGATTACCTTTTCTACACCGTAGGTAACTAGACCACAATGGTGTAGCAGAATCAACCAGTCAAGTTAACTGGTATAATGGCTCACTTTGACAAAAGATGTGAGAAACTAGTGTCCATAAATGTTTAGTTTGCTAGTATCATAGAACTAGAATACTACTAATAATGTAATAGGATCTTTGGCTAGTATACACTGGGAGTCTTCATGAAGTGGACAACTGAATGGATACTTTCTTGCCTTTAACTTGAACAGTAGTTTCAGGCTCCATCTCTCTGTCCTGACTGAGTCATCGTTAATGTTTGTCCCCTCTCAGGCCATATAGACTTTCGAGTGGGCTCCCGAGTGGCGCAGCAGTCTAAGGCACTGCATCTCAGTGCTAGAGGATTCACTATAGACCCTGGTTCAATTCCAGACTGTATCACAATCCGCCGGTGATGTGGAGTTTCATAGGGCGGCGCACAATTGGCCAGGGGTAAGCCGTCATTGTAATTAAGAATTTGTTCTTAACTGACTTGCCTAGTTAAATAAAAATAAGAAGACCAGTGGAAACTTTTGGGTTTCTTCTCTTTACGATCCTGTCCTCACTCCTTACTGTTGCGCAACACAGGCTGCTTGTTAACGCTTATCTGTTCTGCCTGGACAACACCCCCTCCCTCCTTCCCTTCCTCGTTCACCAGCGTTGAGTAATGACAGATTATCCATTATATTGACCAGACTCTAGTGGCTGCTCTAACAATTAAAAATGCAAGGCAGTCGGAGGAGGCAAGATCAGGTGGGACCATTCTAGCAAATGAGAGGGCAGAAATGTGGGTGTACAGACGCAACATCCCCCTTATAAAGTTTTTTTTCTTTCTCAAAGTTGCTGGGAAGTCACGTGTCCTACTTATATCAGTACACTCATAACCTAAGCATAGGCCATTCAATTTTTTTGGTGACCAAAGATGGAATTCATTGACCTCCATACAAAAACTGCTTGTTGAGCAAAAAACAACATTTGGTCCCAGTTATCGCTCTTGCTTCGCCTCTTCCTCTCTGCTAGTATGCACTCACTAACTGTAAGTCGCTCTGGATAAGAGCGTCTGCTAAATGACTAAAATGTAAATGCTATCCTTATCTTGTCATTACCAGAGTCCCATAGAATATTAAAGGGCAGCTTTATTTCCTGAGTTAGAGGTCAAAGGCAGTGTTGCTGGATCATTCTCACTCAGCAGGTAGTATGGAGTCTGCATGGGGCTGCATCTCAAATCACACCCTGCACCCCTCAAACTCAACTCTGGACTTTGAAGCCAGTTCCACTGCATTTTTTAAATTGTTCCCCTCTAATCAGGAAGTGATTTAGGTGTGGCTGCAATATATTATCAGGTAGAACAGAAAACCAGCAGGCTCCAGACCTCGTAGGGTAAGAGTTGAATACCCCTGCCCTACATACATTTAAGTGCACTTCTTTTGACCAGAGACCTACGTTGGGGAAGGTGTCATTTGAGATGTAGCCATTATCTTGGTCTTGGCACCCAAAGTCCTGGGCCTGTATTCATAAAGCGTGTCAGAGTAGGAGTGTTGGTCTAGGATCAGTGGTATTCAAACCTTTTCAGCGGGGATCCCATTTCTTTCACCAGAATTTCTTGCCACCCCACCTTAATATCTGTACATTTAGATTTTTACATAAACAAATAACCTTAAATTCATTGCATTTTATCTCTTATTGAAACGAAAAGAAACCAATAAATAATTTTACTCAATACTATTTTATTTTTCAAATTATCTTTCTCAAAAAATGTTGTATAGTTTCCCATATAATATGTGCTGTTAAGTTTTTGTAAAAAAACAAACATTTTATT
This sequence comes from Coregonus lavaretus, assembly GCF_964263955.1. Lineage (NCBI taxonomy): Eukaryota > Metazoa > Chordata > Actinopteri > Salmoniformes > Salmonidae > Coregonus > Coregonus lavaretus. The sequence goes on from NW_028162000.1 coordinate 25,799, forward strand.
TATTTCTTTGAATTTGGTGATCCAACACTCCTATTCTGACCGTGTCCACAAACACCACTGCAAGTGGGGTCGCGACCCGACTTCGAATACCACTGATTTAGATCATAATGAATAAGATGACATGGACAGGGTGGACCTGATCCTATATCAGCACTCTGAGACTGGGAATCTGGGCCCTGTATCTGGGTTTTGTATAAATGGTCAAGTGTCAAGAGGTTGGTTCTGGGTAGCCTGGTTCTGGGGGAGGGCTGGAGTGTGGACTCCATCTCTGCCACTCAGCCACTACACAGTCTGATGAGTGCGGCCTGCAGCAGCCCTGTGTGTTAGTGTGTGTTATTGTATGTCTCTGTGTGTGCATCAGTCGCCGCACAGTCTGACAGGGTTGTTCCCAATGATGCCCAGTTCGTAGAGGATGGCCACAGTGGCAAAAACGACGTAGCAGAACAGAGAGACGATCCCCAGCTTCCAGTCCAGCTTCCAGCCGTTTATATGGACCGCCACGAAGAGAAAGACGATTGAGAGGAGGAGGGTGGCTGAGATGAAGACCAGACCGGTGCTGTTGACCTCCACAGGGTTGACCGTGTCCACAAACACCGTCTTGATGAACCAGGGAAGACCCAGACACAGCATGTCAAACACATTGGAGCCCACGATGTTGGACATGGCCATGTCGGCTTTACCTGGAATAGAGCGAGAGAGAGAGGGGAGGAAAGAGGAGAGGTAAGATGACATATAACCCAATGTTGTACCTACACTACATGACTGAAAGTATATGGACACCTGCTCGGCGAACATCTCATTACAAAATCATGGGCATTCATATGGAGTTGGTCCCCCTTTTGCTGCTATAACAGCCTCCACTCTTCTGGGAAGGCTTTCCACTAGATGTTGGAACATTGCTGCGGGGACTTGCTTCCATTCAATCACGAGCATTAGTGAGGTCGGGCACTGATGTTGGGCAATTAGGCCTGGCTCGCAGTCGGCTTTCCAATTAATCTGAAAGGTGTTCGATGGGGTTGAGGTCAGGGCTCTGTGCAGGCCAGTCAAGTTCTTCCACACTGATCTTGACAAACAATTTCTGTATGGACCTCGCTTTGTGCACGGGCCATTGTCATGCTGAAAAAGGAAAGGGCCTTCCACAAACTGTTGCCACAAAGTTGGAAGAATCGTCTAGAATGTCATTGTATGCTGTAGCGTTAAGATTTGCGTTCACTTGAACTAAGGGGCCTAGCACGACATGAAAAACAGCCCCAGACCATTATTCTTCCTCCACCAAACTTTACAGTTGGCACCATGCAATGGGGCAGGTAGCGTTCTCCCGGCATCCGCCAAACCCAGATTAGTCCATCAGACTGCCAGTTGGTGTAGCGTGATTCATCACTGCAGAGAACTGTTTCTACTGCTCCAGAGTCCAATGGCAGCGAGCTTTACACCACTCCAGCCGACGGTTGGCATTATGCATGGTAATCTTAGGCTTGTGTGCGGCTGCTCGGCCACGGAAACCCATTTCATGAAGCTCCCGACGAACAGTTCTTGTACTGACGTTGCTTCCAGAGGCAGTTTGGAACTAGGTAGTGAGTGTTGCAACCGAGGACAGACAATCTTTACTAGGCGCTTCAGCACTTGGCGGTCCCGTTCTGTGAGCTTGTGTGGCCCACCACTTCGCGGCTGAGCCGTTGTTGCTCCTAGATGTTTCCACTTCACAATAACAGCACTTACAGTTGACAAGGGCAGCTCTAGCAGGGCAGAAATTTGACGAACTGACTTGTTGGAAAGGTGGCATCCTATGACGGTGCCACGTTGAAAGTCACTGAGCTCTTCAGTAAGGCCATTCTACTGCCAATGTTTGTCTATGGAGATTGCAGGGCTGTGTGCTCGATTTTGTACACCTGTCAGCAACGGGGTGTCCACATACTTTTGTGTATATAGTGTAAGAGAGAGATAGGACTTATGTGACTTGCACGATTATGATAAGGTGGACATCTAGTGGAAGAACTTGCAGCTGTGGGCTCCGTCTACTGTCCTGGAAAGGAGATGTATCTCAGGGGGACTAAAGGTCAGAAAGGATCAGAAATGAAGCTACAGTAGTAGTTACCTTCTCTGGCGACCATGACACTAGCCACTGTGTCTGGTATACTGGTCCCTGCAGCTAACAGAGTCAGGCCCATTACTGTGTCTGGGATACCTAGGGTCTCTCCTGTTACATACAACACAGAGAACACACAGTCAGATACACAGGACATAGAGTCAGACCCATTACTGTATGGGATACTCTCTACTGTTACAACGTAGACATACCACAGGGTCAAATACAACACAACACAGGGTCAGATACAACACAACACGGGGTCAGATACAACACAACACAGGGTCAGATATGTCATACAACACAGTCAGGCCCATCACTGTGTCTGGGACACCCAGGCCAGGGTCTCTCCTAACATAGAGAGCACAAGTAGATATAACACACAGGAAACAGGTAGATATTACACACAGGAAACAGGTAGATATAACACACAGGATACAGGCAGATATAACACACAGGATACAGGCAGATATAACACACAGGATACAGGCAGATATAACACACAGGATACAGGCAGATATAACACACAGGAAACAGGCAGATATAACACACAGGATACAGGCAGATATAACACACAGGATACAGGCAGATATAACACACAGGATACAGGCAGATATAACACACAGGATACAGGCAGATATAACACACAGGATACAGGCAGATATAACACACATGATACAGGCAGATATAACACACAGGATACAGGCAGATATAACACACAGGAAACAGACAGATATAACACACAGGATACAGGCAGATATAACACATAGGATACAGGCAGATATAACACACAGGAAACAGGCAGATATAACACACAGGATACAGGCAGATATAACACACAGGATACAGGCAGATATAACACACAGGATACAGGCAGATATAACACACAGGATACAGGCAGATATAACACACAGGAAACAGACAGATATAACACACAGGATACAGGCAGATATAACACACAGGATACAGGCAGATATAACACACAGGAAACAGGCAGATATAACACACAGGAAACAGGCAGATATAACACACAGGATACAGGCAGATATAACACACAGGATACAGGCAGATATAACACACAGGATACAGGCAGATATAACACACAGGATACAGGAAGATATAACACACAGGATACAGGCAGATATAACACACAGGATACAGGCAGATATAACACACAGGATACAGGCAGATATAACACACAGGATACAGGCAGATATAACACACAGGATACAGGCAGATATAACAAGGGAAACACAATAAGGTGGACAACAGTGCAAAATGTTTTAGAAACACTACTTTAAAGGAGTCCTCGATCCCCCATCCATCCCTCCATCCCTTCTTTCATCTTTCCCCCCTGCACCTCCTCAGGAATCCCAAGCCTAACTGGTCACGTTGCAAAGTTCAGACGACAGAGAGACACCGCAGGGAAATACACACCAATGCCCCCATTGACCGCACACTTTATTTTCTCTCTCTCTCCGTTCTCTGCTCTCCAGCCTCTCTTTCTTGGTTTCTCTTTCTCGCTCCCTCTCTCTCTCTCCCCCATAAGGCCATCTCTCTCGCTCTGCCTCTCTCTCCCCATCCCTCTCTCTTCTCTCCCCATCTCCCTCTTTCTTTCTCTCCCTCCCCCTCCCTCTCTCTCACCCCTTCCTCCCCTCCCTCTCTCTCTCTCATGTGAGTTGTTCTGAAGGTTAAAGGATAATAATCCCATTATACTCTCATGTCTACCAACATCACATGACAACATCAGTCCTCGTCGCTGATGTAAGGTCAGTTCTTTGTGTTTTCTCTGTAATGGAAAAGCTTGGGGATAGCTGATCCTAGATCTGTGCCTAGAGGCTACTCCCACCCAAAGCTCACATGACGTCTCCTGGCAGCCATGCAGTGTCTGAGGTGAAGCAGGTGGTAATCCTACTGCTGTGTGTGTGCGTCTGTGTGTGTGTGTGTGTGTGTGTGTGCGCGCGCGTTGTGTGTTTGTACATGTTGTGTATGTACGTGCGTCAGTCCATGTCTGCGTCTGTGTTTAAGTGTGCCTGTGTTTGTGTGCCTTCATTTGCATGCGTCTGCATCCGTGAGTGTGTGTGTGTGTGATCCCGGTGCTGGCTGGGCTAGTGTCTGGCCACCATTGGAGCTCCACTAAGCCTGTAGGACCCGCTGGCTGGGCTAGTGTCTGGCCACCATTGGAGCTCCACTAAGCCTGTAGGACCCGCTGGCTGGGCTAGTGTCTGGCCACCATTGGAGCTCCACTAAGCCTGTAGGACCCGCTGGCTGGGCTAGTGTCTGGCCACCATTGGAGCTCCACTAAGCCTGTAGGACCCGGGTCTGCTCTGGCATCCCAGGAATCAGCATGTGACTCGACTCTAACATCTGACATGTTCTCACACACTTTCTAAACCTCCTCGCTTGGACTTCCTTAACTCTCTGATTGAAGAACATGAAAGGGGTTTAAACTAATGTGCTTCCTTCTTTTCATGTAAAACTTGCAAATGTTTTGCTCAATAACACCTGCAGTCTGCAGCAGGCAGTAAGGCCTCATACATACACAAGTTATACCACTGATATACGACACATTTGCACAAAAATAATTACAGAAGTGTTGTGGAGACACAACAATGGTTCAGGCAAACTCAAACATTGTGTCAAATCAGTTGTAGACTGTACACGGGGGCCTAAGGTAATATATTGAGGAAGGATGTATTGTGTATTGAGGATGTACTGTGAAGAGTATTGAGAAACACTACATTGTTTTCCAACAGGTGGCGTTACTCCTACGCAAAACTCGTTCCTTAACCAGACAGTGCAGAAAACTGTGGAAAAAGTCAAGGGGTCTGAATACTTTCTGAATGGACTGTATATACACTACCAGTTAAAAATTTGGACACCTACTCATTCAAGTGTTTTTCTTTATTTTTGAAGACATCAAAACGATTAAATAACACATATGGAATCATGTAGTAACCAAAAAAGTGTTAAACAAATCAAAATATCTACCTCATGAAGCTGGTTGAGATTCTTCAAATAGCCACCCTTTGCCTTGATGACAGCTTTGCACACTCTTGGCATTCTCTCAACCAGCTTCATGAGGTAGTCACCTGGAATGAATTTCAATTAACAGGTGTTCCTTCTTACAAGTTTATTTGTGGAATTTCTTTCCTTCTTCATGTGTTTGAGCCAATCAGTTGTGTTGTGACAAGGTAGTGGGGTATACAGAAGATAGCCCTATTTGGTAAAAGACAATCCATATTATGGCAAGAACAGCTCAAATAAGCAAAGAGAAATGACAGTCCATCATTACTTTAAGACATGAAGGTCAGTCAATACGAAATATTTCAAGAACTTTGAAAGTTTCTTCAAGTGCAGTCGCAAAAAACATCAAGCGCTATGATGAAACTGGCTCTCATGAGGACCGCCACAGGAATGGAAGACCCAGAGTTACCGCTACTGCAGAGGATACGTTTATTAGAGTTACCAGCCTCAGAAATTGCAGCCCAAATAAATGCTTCACTGAGTTCAAGTCACAGACAGAGAGGGGACTATGTGAATCAGGCCTTCGTGGTCGAATTGCTGCAAAGAAACCACTACTAAAGGACACCAATAAGAAGAAGAGACCTGTTTGGGCCAAGAAACACGAGCAATGGACATTAGACCGGTGGAAATCTGTCCTTTGGTCTGGAGTCCACATTTGAGATTTTTGGTTCCAACCGCCGTGTCTTTGTGAGACACGGTATGGGTGAACGGATGATCTCCGCATTTGCAGTTCCCACCGTAAAGCATGGAGGAGGAGGTGTTATGATGTGGGGGTGCTTTGCTGGGACACTGTCTGTGATATATTTAGAATTCAAGGCACACTTAACCAGCATGGCTACCACAGCATTCTGCAGCGATACGCCATTCCATCTGGTTTGGGCTTAGTGGGACTATCATTTGTTTTTCAACAGGACAATGACCCAACACACCTCCAGGCTGTGTAAGGGCTATTTGACCAAGAAGGATAGTGATGGAGTGCTGCATCAGATGACCTGGCCTCCACAATCCCCCGACCTCAACCCAATTGAGATGGTTTAGGATGAGTCGGACCGCAGAGTGAAGGAAACGCATCCAACTAATGCTCAGCGTATGTGGGAACACCTTCAAGACTGTTGGAAAAGCATTCCAGGTGAAGCTAGTTGAGAGAATGCCAAGAGTGTGCAAAGCTGTCATCAAGGCAAAGGGTGTCTATTTGAAGAATCTAAAATATATTTTTATTTGTTTAACGCTTTTTTGGTTACTACATGATTCCATATGTGTTATTTCATAGTTTTGATGTATTCACTATTATTCTACAATGTAAAAATAAAGAAAAACCCTTGAATGAGTAGCTGTGTCCAAACTTTTGACTGGTAGTGTATGTGTATATACAGTTGAAGTCGGAAGTTTACATACACTTAGGTTGGAGTCATTAAAACTAGTTTTTCAACCACTCCACAAATTTCTTGTTAACAAACTATAGTTTTGGTAAGTCGGTTAGGACATCTACTTTGTGCATGACACAAGTAATTTTTCCAACAATTGTTTACAGACAGATTATTTCACTTATAATTAACTGTATCACAATTCCAGTGGGTCAAAAGTTTACATACACTAAGTACCTTCAAACTCAGTGCCTCTTTGCTTGACATCATGGGAAAATCAAAAGAAAGACCTCAGGAAAAAAATGGTAGACCTCCACAAGTCTGGTTCATTCTTGGGAGCAATTTCCAAACGCCTGAAGGTACCACGTTCATCTGTACAAACAATAGTACGCAAGTATAAACACCATGGGACCACGCAGCAGTCATACCGCTCAGGAAGGAGACACGTTCTGTCTCCTAGAGATGAACGTACTTTGGTGCGAAAAGTGCAAATAAATTCCAGAACAACAGCAAAGGACCTTGTGAAGATGTTGGAGGAAACAGGTACAAAAGTATCTATAGCCACAGTAAAACAAGTCCTATATCGACATAACCTGAAAGGCCGCTCAGCAAGGAAGAAGCCACTGCTCCAAAACTGCCATAAAAAAGCCAGACTATGGTTTGCATCTGCACATGGGGACAAAGATCGTACTTTTTGGAGAAATGTCCTCTGGTCTGATGAAACAAAAATAGAACTGTTTGGCCATAATGACCATCGTTATGTTTGGAGGAAAAAGGGGGTTGCTTGCAAGCCGAAGAACACCATCCAACCGTGAAGCACGGGGGTGGCAGCATCATGCTGTGGGGGTGCTTTGCTGCAGGAGGGACTGGTGCACTTCACAAAATAGATGGCATCATGAGGAAGGAAAATTATGTGGATATATTGAAGCAACATCTCAAGACATCAGTCAGGAAGTTAAAGCTTGGTCGCAAATGGGTCTTCCAAATGGACAATGACCCCAAGCATACTTCCAGAGTTGTGGCAAAATGGCTTAAGGACAACATAGTCAAGGTATTGGAGTGGCCATCACAAAGCCCTGACCTCAATCCTATAGGAAATGTGTGGGCTGAACTGAAAAAGTGTGTGCGAGCAAGGAGGCCTACAAACCTGACTCAGTTACACCAGCTCTGTCAGGAGGAATGGGCCAAAATTCACCCAACTTATTGTGGGAAGCTTGTGGAAGGCTACCCGAAACGTTTGACCCAAGTTAAACAATTTAAAGGCAATGCTACCAAATACTAATTGAATGTATGTAAACTTCTGACCCATTGGGAATGTGATGAAAGAAATAAAAGCTGAAATAAATCATTCTCTCTACTATTATTCTGACATTTCACATTCTTAAAATAAAGTGGTGATCCTAACTGACCTAAGACAGGGAATTTTTACTAGCATTAAAAGTCAGAAATTGTAAAAAACTGAGTTTAAATGTATTTGGCTAAGGTGTATGTAAACTTCCGACTTCAACTGTATATATACATATATATGTATACCTACGATAGTGACCCTCCAGACCTGTATATATATTTACCTACGATAGTGACTATCCAGACCAGTGTACATATATTTACCTACGATAGTGACCATCCAGACTAGTGTATATATATTTACCTACGATAGTGACCATCCAGACCAGTGTATAAATATTTACCTACGATAGTGACCATCCAGACCAGTGTATATATATTTACCTACGATAGTGACCATCCAGACCAGTGTATATATATTTACCTACGATAGTGACTATCCAGACCAGTGTATATATATTTACCTACGATAGTGACTATCCAGACCAGTGTATATATATTTACCTACGATAGTGACTATCCAGACCAGTGTACATATATTTACCTACGATAGTGACCATCCAGACCAGTACGTATGTGAAGCCTGAGATCCAGACAGCGGACATAAAGAAGGTGAACATGAACCATTTCTTCCAGAACCGTCTCCTGCAGTCTGGAACCGTCAGGTATAGAATCACAATTGCCGGGAGGGACAGCACCCACAGGATCCGCTTCAGGTCGTTCTCTGGCATCGAGAACACACTCTGGTGGTCTGGAATACACACACACACACACACACACACACCCCTTTCTCAGTCTGCATGGCATCAATGTGTCATCTACCAGAGGGATGTGTGTGTGTGTGTGTGTATGTGTGTGTGTGTGTGTGTGTGTGTGTGTGTGTGTGTGTGTGTGTGTGTGTGTGTGTGTGTGTGTGTGTGTGTGTGTGTGTGTGTGTGTGTGTGTGTGTGTGTGTGTGTGTGTGTGTTTGTGTGTGTGTGTGTGTGTGTGTGTGTGTGTGTGTGTGTGAGTGACAGATCGAATCAGCTACCCTCTGGTATCTCATTGAGGCCGTGCAGACTGAGGGAAAGGTGTGAGTATCCTGAATCATCCTGGAAGATTCCGCTGTCGCTTCTAGAACGTCTGTGGACCCTCAGAGTGGTGTCGACCAATGGCTGTGTCTCGCTGTGCTCCTCAGAACCTTTCCCCAGGCAGGTACAGCAGGGGCTGAACCTCCTCAGAACACACTCACTGATCCTCAGGTCAAAACACAACACTACGATGTACACCCCATAGACCAACAACAGACAGGCCGCATCATACCTGAGGAGAGGGGAGGGGAGGTGGAGAGGAGAAGATTAGAGCGGTGAGCAGATTTGAGGAAAGGAGAAGAGAGGAGGGGAGAGGAGAGTTAAATGCTAATAAAAATCTAATACAATCACTTGTACATGTATATTAGAACCGATTGTGACTCTGTAACCGGCAGTAATAAAATAGGACGTTTGTGTACCCAGGATGATTGTTTAGATTATTAGTATCACACCGCTGGGCTTTGAAGTGTTACTATGTGCTGAGATTGAGGAAGTGGAGTTGAACACAGATACTCACCAGTACACACAGGGCACTTTAACTTTATTGTATAATACATTATGTTCTCATTGACTTCCTCATGTAAAAATTCCACTGTCCTGGAAAAGTTATACTGTTGCAAACACACACACACAAGGCACTCCCTACAACACACCTACACCACACAGACACACACACACACAGTCTTGTATAACTAACCTTGTGGGGACACACAATTTAGTCCCATTCAAAATCCTATTTTCCCCAACCCTAACCTTAACCTTAACCCTAAACCCAACCCTAGCTCCTAAACCTAACCCTAAAACTAACCCTAGCTCCTAACCCTAACACACACACACACACTCACCAGTAGACTTTGTTGTCTGAGATGATGGCTATAACAGCAGAGACAGAGATGGCGTAAGCTAGACAGTCCCTGAACAGAGACCAACAGGTCAGACGACCCACCTAGGACAGAAAACACACTGTTTACAGCGTATAGTACACACACACAGGGCCGCCACGCTGAGCTAAACTGACAAAGACCCACCTCGAGCAACACATAAAACCTCACATTATTCTGCCCAAAAACAATGACAATTTCTCTCAACCAGTGGCATATGGGCGTTTTTGGTGAGTGCTGATGTGGTGTACAGTTTTTCAAAGACAGGGACGCAAAATATGTATTTTGTCAATTCCCAGCGCGCCTCTCCAGGGAGCTGTTGGAGAGACGCATCGCTGCGGCGCTCCACTAACATTCCGTTCAAAAAATCATCTAGCATAAATCATGTAGCTGATATAGGATATGGTAGAAAGAATATGTGGCCTTTTCTGTAGCCTACAGGCTGGAGATAAAATGTATGACAATGTAATGAGACAGAAACGTTTTACATTTAGGTAATTTAGCAGACGCTCTTATCCAGAGCTACTTACAGTAGGTGAGTGCATACATTATTATTTTTTTCATACTGGCCCCCCGTGGGAATCGAACCCACAACCCTGGCGTTGCAAACGCCATGCTCTACCAACTGAGCTACATCCCTGCCGGCCATTCCCACCCCTACCCTGGACGACGTTGTGCCAATTGTGCGCCGCCCCATGGGTCTCCCGGTCGCGGCCGGCTACGACAGAGCCTGGATTCGAACCAGGATCTCTAGTGGCACAGCTAGCACTGCGATCAAACAACATATCCTAAAAACAGGACAGGTCAAAGTAAAATGGACAATATGGTGTGGACAATCAAGCTACTCACAACTGCTGTCCAGGAGATTCATCCCGTGGGCTAAATTGTCATGATCAGTGGTTTCAAGTTCGGATCCGTACACTTTTGACGAGCTGATCATAGCGAAAAATAAAATACTTCTGCATTTCCCGCTGTGTAAACACATTGCAAATAGGCTCAAGATAACTCCTGATAAAGTTGGGTAGCTGATATTCAGAGCTTAAATAGCCAAATCACAGGAATCAGGACTAATAAAGCCAATGCAATGACCTGTTTTACAATCGGTGGGCCTACCACATGGATGGCCATTCATATAATTCCATAGCAGGCTGACACGGCAGGCTACACCCCAGTAAGCACGGACTGAAGTATTTTGGACTTCTTTTTTTGGTCTTGTCCAGACTGGCTGTATTTTTTTGTGTTTTACAAACGGTAGGTCTACCACATAGATGGCATTCCTAAAATGTAATTTCAGGCGACACTGTAGGCTATACTCAGTAAGCCTTTTAGACGTCTGTTTTTGCTCCTGTCCGGCCTTGATTTCAATGTCCATGGACATTCGATTTTGGTCCGCTCTGGACCAGCCTTGATATGGCCCAAACATAGACGTCTATAAATGACGTATTTTGAACTTTCATTCAGAACCGAAAATGAACCTGATTTCAACATGGGCTATTTTTTGGTCTCGCCTAGGTTGGCAGAACGGCCAGGACCGGCACTACACACACACGCACACACGCACACACATACACACACACACACACACACCATAACAGTTTACACGACAAAACAATGTAGATGATAATCTCCCCTCCTTGACCTACTAAAGCTTCCCCTGGCTGGAATGGATGCTTATTATACCACTGAGCTCTTTATGGTTAGGTAAGGCTTCCCATAATCTCTCTCTGTGTGTGTACACATACCACTTTGGTCAGGAGTCCGCAAGCAGCACAGATCCCCAGGAGGTTGTAGACAGCTGATCCTACGATGGTGCTCACACCGATGTCTCCCTTTGTCACAAACACACCTGGGTAAGACAACACACACACACACACACACACACACACACACACACACACACACACACACAGCTGTTAGCACTTGATGATGATGACGATTATGATTGTAGTGATGTGCAGTTCCTATGGTATTCTCAGCAATCATAGTAATTGTATGTTGTGCATATGTTTCAGATGCCTTATGTACCCAGAAAGGCAGTGACCAGTTCAGGAGCAGAGCTGCCTGCTGCCATAAAGGTGGCTCCTGCTACGTCTTGAGACAGACCCAGACCTGGAAAGAAGACCAAGAGATGTTGCCATTAACACACAGACACACTTGCACACTTGCACACACACACACACACACACACATTAATACATACACACACAGATAACTTACGGTCACTGATAAGTTCTAGGGAAGGTAGAAAGTAGTCGTCACAGACTATAGCAACTGCCAGCAGCATGTAAAATATGATCATAAAGTGTATGACAAGTCCTCCATCCTTCCTCTCCTGTAGTGTGAAGAACCCCTCTGGAAACTCAGACGACTGGGTTGTAATACACTCTGTCTCATTCTCTGGAACACCACACACAGAGTTGTCTAAGTTACAGAAAGTAACAGTCTACAAACTCAGTAAAAAACAACAACATATACAATAAAAATAAACATTTGAAGTGAAAAAAAAGTAACAGTCTACACTAACATAATGATAGGCTTTTTGAATAAATGTAACATTACTGAATGATCACTGTGGCAACATTGTGCCTATTCTTATGAGGAACGCTATGGAAATGTGTTCTCAATTAGTCACCGCTATTAGCTGCGCAAACATTGCCACCATTTATTGGCTTGAAATCATTGATTATCACGGTTGATGGAGAGATAGAAACACTGACCCAGCGCCCGGCGCTTTCTGTTGGAATGGGAGTCCTCCTGAGCTGCTGCTGCAGTGAAAGACACAAGATGAACCGTGCAATATAAAACTAAAACTAGTCCTAGAAAATAAGGTATAAAATCTTTTCTGTTCTTCTTGTCCACCACTCCGTCTTTATACATGGTTTTAGAATAGAAAGCGGTAAAAAAAAAAAAAACTGTTTTATTAACTACTGCTGCAGTGCGTCATGAGCTCACTAATAATCCAGTCAATATACAACAAGCCTCTTACTAACTCACATCTACCACAACCTACTCTATTAGGGCTGAAAAGAGATCATGGGGGAGAAAAGCATATTTTAAGGCCTGTGTTCAGAGAGAGAGAGAAAGCGAGATCACGGGATGAAGTTATTCTAGCTGAACGCACCCCAGCCCCCTGTAACCCCCTCCCTCCTCCCCCATTACAGCACCCTCTACCCGGGGGAATTAGAAGGGTTCAACCCCCATAGAAAAGTCTCAGGATAGGAAAGAGATTTCCTGGAAATAAACATTTACACTAATTTAATATTATTAGAAAGGCCTCACTCATGGTGCACATATAGGCCTAGGCTCCCATACGGAACAATTATATATTGGAATATATTTAAATAAAAATAGACATGTATTTAAATATATTGGGGACATTTATTTATCCAATATATAAATAAATAAAATATATGTAAATATATATTTTTTAATATATGTGTAAAATACACACTACCACCTCACAACCTTCTCTACCCCGATGATAATGTTGAGTCTCTATTGACTTCTGGTACCTTAGCATTATTTTCCCGAAGTGATATTTTGCATGCAAAAGTTGGATAATTGAGTTGTAGTTGAAAATGCATTCTGCAGCTATTGAGGTGTAGCCTACCTGCCACTTATGAAACGTAGTAAAAAAAAATTTTTTTTTTCAAAAAGACACTTGAACGTAGAACATATCTGTACAAATATTTTTAAATATATTACAATATCTTTCACCTAAGCTGTCAATCACAATTTCAAATGTTCCCGAGCCCCGAGCCCAGCCTCGCCTCCAACTGACAGAGCACCCATTACAATTTAGAATTTATTCTTCAGAAGAAGAGAGCAGCTGTCACCGCCACAAAGCTTTCTCGTGGATATTGGCATTTTAGTTGATTATACATTCATAACATTTAATATGTTTTTAACCTGGTGGGTAATCATTTCTTCAACTGCAAGCAATGGTTTTTATCGAGCTTGCTAACACAGCTAGCTAGATAGCTAACGTTAGCTCCTCCTTTAGCTTGCCAACAGCATGCAGTGTGACTGACCAAGGTAAGAATTGTTTTGAAAAATCAAGTTCAGTAGAGTTAATGTCATGTATGTATTAGATATAATTTAATGGCCAAAGCTATTGTTAAATGTTATTGGCTAGCCAAGTAATGTGTTGCTTGCTAACTAGCTAATTTAGCTAGCTTTAGTGAGGGTTGGGTTTCTCTCCCTCCTGCAGTGGATCCTTCTGGTCTGGAGTCTCAGCTGCCTATGGACAGACCCCAGCCAATGGAAGTAGACTTTTGTATCATTTAGCTAGTTAGTTCCCAATTAAATTAAAATGTCTTCATGAACATTAACCCCTTATTTATTCTTCATCTTGTGTGGAATTGTTTCACTGACTCTGTCTCTGCATTATCCACAGGGTAACTGTCAACTTGGTAGTCTGAATATGGACACTGGAGGTGAAGGAATCTGCATTGTAAGGATACATTTGATGTTCAAAGACATCATTTTCAAATACAGATGTTAAGGTCACAGATGTAATTTGTACATTATATTTTCTGTTTCAGATGCGACCTTCCAGTGACTCCCATGCCACAATTCAACAATGGAGCAAGTTATTTGAGAAAAAAATTAATATAATTGAAAACACTCTTAGTTGTCAGTCATGTGGGGATCCATTTTCTTGTAACTACATGTGATGACTAGCTTAGAAAGAATGCATTAATGATTAAACATAAAAGGTTTGTACTGTACTGATATAAATTGTTTCACATAACAAGCTGTGATTCATGTGAGGAACGTTAGGGGGTAGGATGAGATAAGAACTTGTATTTCTCACAGACACATACACACTGCCTCTTTGTTAAACCATCATACTCAAGGACGTGTACTGCAAAAGTGCTGACTTTCTGGATAAGTTGCAAAACAACTAGACAACTGGCAACAGTGGAGCGCCAAGGGGCTGGGACCAGCCTGTGCGCCAACGATTGGCTGAGTAAGTCTAAACCACGCTCAGTCTCTACCCTGATAGGCCCAGCAGAGAACGGGAACTACCTCTGTCAGAGTATTTGAAGAAGAACCTGTAACAATGGATCAGTTCTCTGTCTGCCCTGTGTAGTATTTCAGTGAGCCCGTATACGAACCATCATACTTATCATACATACATTTTGCATATAATAAATTTAGCTTGGATTGAATATCTCTTGATTATGTTTTCTCTTATTCTAATACCAGATTTGAATTACGCAATTTCTAACAGTCATGAGTCATTCATTTAAACTTTTCAAAGTGTACCACAGCATGCTATTGTGATTTAGTGCTGAACTTTATATGAAAACGGCCAATTTTGTAATACGTACATATATTTTTTGTACATATAGCCTATTTAAATATATGTATATATAAGGCTTAAATACATGTTAAAATATATATGTCAATATATTGTTTTTCCATATGGGCTACCTAGAGAGTAGAGTAGCCTAAATCCAAATGGTCGGTGAAAAAAAAGTATAGTAGACCTACAGAGAATGTGAGTATGAGACAGTAAGCCATTATTTTAGGCATAAATAATGCCTCTCTCTACCGCACTTGCTGTCTCAACCTCTGAATGCTTGGCTATGAAAAGGCAACTAACATTTACTCCTGATGTGCTGACCTGTTGCACCTTCTGTGATTATTATTTGACCCTGCTGGACATCTTGAAGAACAATCTGGCCTAAATGGCCATGTACTCCTATAATCTCCACTGGCACAGCCAGAAGAGGACTGGCCACCCCTCAGAGCCTGGTTCTTCTAGGTTTCTTCCTAGGTTCCTGCCTTTCTAGGAAGTTTTTCCTAGCCACCATTCTACATCTGCAATGCTTGCTCTTTGGGGTTTTAGGCTGGGTTTCTGTATAAGCACTTTGTGACATCTGCTGATGTAAAAAGGGCTTTATAAATACATGTAATTGATTGATGGGGGGTCTCTACTCTCTAGAGACCCTGTGGCAGTTAGCAGTGATACTGGCTCTGTTTATCAACTGTGCACGCGTTCGCTCCATGTGATGCAAAGCCTGTGTGAGCATCGTGAGCAAGATCAAAGATTGAACGCCTCGCACACCAGAGAGAAGTGGCGTCAAAATGGTAAGATGGATATGCCATTTCATTTATTTTCAGTGTTGATGTAATTTACAGATTTGCCTATCTGAATAAAGCGGGAGCTCTGCTCAAGTCAAAGTAGCCATGCTTTAACCCACTGGTGGGCAGAACTATAACATCCCATTTTTTAAAAACTATTTATATAGGCCTATGATATAGGCTAATATATAATAGCTTCCCGCTGGTAGTTGTAAACTTCTTAAAAGTTAATTTTCTGTGGATAACTTGTAAGTTCACATGTTGACCAACAGGCCTTTGCAATGTTTCTGTGTAATTTTCTTGGCCACATACTACATTGTCTAATGTCTAGCCCACAATATAGCTGAACACTGCGTGTGTGTAAACAAATCTTGGGTTCTGAGAAGGAAGAAGGTAAACTTCCATCGACACTGCCCTTTCGGTCCCGCTTTAAATTATGTTAAACTTATAAAGGCTTCATAAAGCCTTTACAATGCCTTTATAAGCACTACATACATGTGTTACAAAGCTTCTATAACCATATGTCATGCTTTATTAAGGGTTCATAAATGTGGCATAACTGTGTGACATAATCACCAATTTCAAAGGTGACGTAACCCACTATGTCGAAACAGTGGAGGCTGCTGTGGGGAGGACGGCTCATAATAATGGCTGGAACGGAGTCAATGGAATGGCATCAAACACATGGAAACCATGTGTTTGATGTATTTGATACCATTCCACTTATTCCGCTCCAGCCATTACCACGAGCCCGTTCTCCCCAATTAAGGTGCCACCAACCGCCTGTGGTCGAATATGATATAAACATGTGCTTTATAAAGGGTGACATACGCTCTAAAGTGATGTCATGTTAGTCACATTACACCTAATCTCGTTTCCAGACACTTCCGCCCAAATGTGCGGAAGGTCTGGTGGACCAACGCATCAAATTAGGCCATCATTAGTTAGGGTTAGGTTTAAAATCTAATTTTATGAAGATAAATTGTGGAAATGGGCAGGGTTTAGCCATAATTATGACTTTTTGACTGTGTTAAGTGGTGACCATGACAAACACTTTACTCAGTAAGGTCACTCCTATAGAATTCTATGGTCACTCCCACTAAGGCCAACCATGAATGGTTGATATCCCAGGCTTATATGTGCTGTGTGTACTTCCGGGTCACGGAATTTCGGAAAACTTCAAAATAAAAGTCACCCACGTAATTGTAGAAAAGTGTCAATAACCATTCATGATATATAAAACAAATAACTGTCTAAACATTAACAATGATTCATATTTGTTCATATTTAAGTGGCATTTGTATTATATGTGGCTCTAAAAACATGTTCCAAGGTCAAATAAATGCCCCCAATGCGAATCACTTGCTCTGAGCCAATACATAGTGGCTTAGAGCAAGAACTATTCTAGGTGGGGCGGCAGGTAGCTTAGTGGTTAAGAGCGTTGTGCCAGTAACCGAAAGGTTGCTGGTTCTAATCCCTGAGCCGACTAGGTGAAAGATCTGTCGATGTGCCCTTGAGCAAGGCACTTAACCCTAATTGCTCATGTAAGTCGCTCTGGATAAGAGCGTCTGCTAAATGACTAAAAATAAATAAAATAGGTGCCGCAGTAAAGGGATTGATGGGAATATTCAGTAGGGTCTGTAGAATGTTTATATGGTGTCATTTCATGGGGCTCTGAATAATACGGAGTGTTGCTGGCCTTTTACTCCACCCATTCCATTGGCGGCCGAATCACATCATGTGCGATTACTGCACTACAGAAAACCTGCTAACTAAACAACAGTGCAGGGGATGCCCACTGAATTAAAGGGCAACTACACTAAAAAATCTAAGTTTCTTAGATTTTTTCCCAGACCTCAATAGTCATCCCCTGATGTGGTTTAAGCATTGTTGTGAACACAGAAAATCTAATTCTGTTGTGTTTCTAATAAAAAAGTGTGAAAAAAATGGGATAAACCAGAAGAAATTGGGGAAACCGGGAAAAACTAAACAAAGAAAATGGAATTTGGGAAAATAACAGTAGGATAAAAACAGATTTTAAAAGGCCCTACAAACGTTTTTTTTGCTGTGCATGATTGGACTTTAGAGTGTGTGTCATCCTGCAGCACAGCATTTTGGGGGAAGTTGAGGTCAGATCCAATTTTGATTATATTATTATATATTATATCATATTGACTATGCACCCAAGAGGGAAAGAGGTTGGGCCATCCTAGAAATGTTTTAGTGAAATATAATATAATATATAACATTTAGCAGATGCTTTTATCCAAAGCGACTTACAGTCATGCGTGAATACATTTTTACGTATGGGTGGTCCCAGGAATCGAACCCAATATCCTGCCGTTGCAATGCTCTACCAAGATGCATGACAGCATTATAAATGCGTTGTGAAGCCTCAATTTAATATGATTTATAAGGCCTTTATTAAGCGGTGCTTATGCCACCTTTTACAAAGCAGGTTTATGTCATATTTGACATTGGTGGTTATGTCACACAGTTATGCCACATTTATGAACCCTTTATAAAGCATGACATACAGTTATAGATGATTCATAACACAGTTATATAGTGTTTATGAAGGCTTTATGAAGGCTTTATTAGCTGCACATAATTTAAAGCAGGACCGTACTGGGTCCATAGGCCTACATTATGACATTAGAAATGGGTGGAAAATTACTGCAGGCATACATACCTGTTGCAGACTGCTAACAGTTCTATACAATGGTTCTACGGCTGTGGTAGGCTATCGCCATATTGGGTTACGGCGCCCCCATGTGATGGTTTCAGAAATAAACCATTTTCTGATCTAGGCCTCCCCTGTCACAGTAATACAACGGACTGTAGCTCTCATAGACCACTAGAGGACAGACTTGGTTCATGTGGAATAATATCTATTAGTTGGTTAAACCTGTTGACTAATGGCCCTTGTACTGTGCCTCAATTCAAACTCAGACCATACAGTTTTAAGAAGATAATTATTTCAAACAGCTGTTGTTATAGTTTATTCTGTGATGTATATTTTTGTGCAATATGATAGCAACATAATTATAGGCCTATGTAAGTTGATCATCAAAGTAACATAGTTTTAGGAAGGTCCTTGGATGGAAATGATGCTGCAAACTAATCTGCTTCAAATAGAATGTGGTATCTGAATGCAGTAGAGTTGGCCAGTAGTAGCCTAGAGTTGATCCAGTAGAATTACATTATTTTATTTTATTGATTCAGTTTATCAGCTGATCCTACTGAAGGGTCGTGCATAACCACAGAAACATACCAGAGATACATCCATTTCTGATACCTTATCCAAACCATAACCTCTCTTCACACCAACTTCCTTCTCTCTCTCCATCCCTTTAGCTCACCGCAATTAAGCTAATATGTCATTAATTAGAGTTAGAGGCAACAGGAGGCAGTATGACTAACAAGGATGGATAGAAGGATAGAGGAATGGAGGAAAGGAGGGAGGGATGGAGGAAATGAGGGAGGGATGGAGGAAAGGAGGGAGGGATGATAGATAGATAGATAGAGAGATGCAGAACAGTGTTTTATTTTGACACTATCGACATCTCTACGAGCTGATCATCTATTTCAGGGCTTTTAGTACATCTAAATGGAATGTTGTTTTTACTAAGTCATGTGACTAAAGATCCAGCCTCTTAATGGATGTAGGGTGCTGAGTATAACCCTCCAGCCTCTTTTGATGATCAGTAGATTTAAAGCCACACACACACACACACACACACACACACACACACACACACACACACGCAAAGTGACTGAGACAGAGGGTGCTTGTGAATGCAGGCAGGTCTTCAGACCTTTTCAGCTCTAAAGGTGAATCTCCTACAGACAGATACTCCACTTATATGCCCCTATATGCCCCTGTGTGTGTGTGTGTGCGTGTGTGTGTGTTTCATAGTGTCCAATTCAATATTATTTATCTCACATTTTGTGAGCATTTCTCCTTTGCCAAGATAATTCATCCACCTGATAGGTGTGGCTGTCATGCCCTGGCTCTGGGGACTCTTAAAAGTTGAGCCAGGGTGTGTAGTGTCTATGTTGTAGTTTCTATGTTTTTGTTCTAGTTCGTGTTTTCTATGTTGGCCAGGGTGGTTCCCAATCAGAGGCAGCTGATTCTCGTTGTCTCTGATTGGGAACCATACTTAGGCAGCCTGTTGGCACTAGTTAATTGTGGGATCTTGTTCTGTATAGGTTTGTGTTGGTGAACCTTTAGACTTCACGTATCGTTTTGTTATTGTGTAAAGTACTCATTAAAAGATGTACGCCTATCACGCTGCGCCTTGGTCTGCCTCTTACAACGATCGTGACAGTGGCATATCAAGAAGCTGATTAAACAGCATGGTCATTACACAGGTGCACCTTGTGCTGGGGACAGTTTTGAGGGAGTATGCAATGCTGAATGCAGGAATGTCCAGCAGAGCTGCTGCCAGATAATTGGATGTTAATTTCTCTACCATAAGCCGCCTCCAACGTAATTTTAGAGAATTTGGCAGTACGTCCAACCGGCCTCACAACAGCAGACCAAATGTAACCACGTCAGCCAAGGACCTCCACATCCGGCTTCTTCACCTGCGGGATTGTCTGAGACTAGCCACCCAGGCAGCTGATGAAACTGTGGGTTTGCATAACTAAAGAATTTCTGCACAAACTGTCAGAAACCATCTCAGGGAAGCTCATCTGCGTGCTCGTCGTCCTCATCAGGGTCTTGACCTGATTGCAGTTCGGCGTCGTAACTGACTTCAGTGGGCAAATACTCACCTTCGATGGCCACTGGCAAGCTGGAGAAGTGTACTCTTCACGGTGAATCCCTGGTTTCAACTGTACCGGGCAGATGGCAGACAGCGTGTATGGCATTGTGTGGTCGAGCGGTTTGCTGATGTCAGCATTGTGAACAGAGTGCCCCATGGTGGCCGTGGGTTTATGGTATGGGCAGACATAAGATACGTACAACGAACACAATTGCATTTTATTGATGGCAATTCTAATGCACAGAGATACCGTAACGAGATCCTGAGGCCCATTGTCGTGCTGTTCATCCGCCACCATCACCTCATGTTTCAGCATGATAATGGGCAGCCCCATGTCGCAAAGATCTGTACACAATTCCTGGAAGCTGAAAATGTCCCAGTTCTTCCATGGCCTGCATGGTCACCAGACATGTCACCCATTGAGCTTGTTTAAAAAACATACAGTGGCTTGCGAAAGTATTCACCCCCTTGGCATTTTTCCTATTTTGTTAACTTACAACCTGGAATTAAAATGGATTTTTTGAGGGTTTGTATCATTTGATTTACACAACATGCCTACCACTTTGAAGATGCAAAATAATTTTTATTGTGAAACAAACAAGATATAATACAAAGAAACAGAAAACTTGAGCGTGCATAACTATTCACCACCCCAAAGTCAATACTTTGTAGAGCCACCTTTTGCAGCAATTACAGCTGCAAGTCTCTTGGGGTATGTCTCTATAAGCTTGGCACATCTAGCCACTGGGACTTTTGCCCATTCTTCAAGGCAAAACTGCTCCAGCTCCTTCAAGTTGGATGGGTTCCGCTGGTGTACAGCAATCTTTAAGTCATACCACATATTCTCAATTGGATTGAGGTCTGGGCTTTGACTATTCCAAGACATTTAAATGTTTCCCCTTAAACCATTCGAGTGTTGCTTTAGCAGTATGCTTAGGGTCATTTTCCTGCTGGAAGGTGAACCTCTGTCCCAGTCTCAAATCTCTGGAAGACTGAAACAGGTTTCCCTCAAGAATTTCCCTGTATTTAGCGCCATCCCATCATTCCTTCAATTCTGACCAGTTTCCCAGTCCCTGCCGATGAAAAACCTCCCCACAGCATGATGCTGCCACCACCATGCTTCACTGTGGGGATGGTGTTCTCGGGGTGATAAGAGGTGTTGGGTTTGCGCCAGACATAGCGTTTTTCCTTGATGGCCAAAAAGCTTAATCTTAGTCTTATCTGACCAGAGTCCCTTCTTCCATATGTTTAGGGAGTTTCCCACATGCCTTTTGGTGAACACCAAATGTGTTTGCTTATTATTTTCTTTAAGCAATGGCTTTTTTCTGGCCACTCTTCCGTAAAGCCCAGCTCTGTGGAGTGTACGGCTTAAGGTGGTCCTAAGGACAGATACTCCAATCTCCGCTGTGGAGCTTTGCAGCTCCTTCAGGGTTATCTTTGGTCTCTTTGTTGCCTCTCTGATTAATGCCTTCCTTGCCTGGTCAGTGAGTTTTGGTGGGCAGCCCTCTCTTGGCAGGTTTGTTGTGGTGCCATATTCTTTCAATTTTTTAATAATGGATTTAATGGTGCTCCGTGGGATGTTCAACGTTTCAGATATTTTTGTATAACCCAACCCTGATCTGTACTTCTCCACAACTTTGTCCCTGACCTGTTTGGAGAGCTCCTTGGTCTTCTTGGTGGTGCCCCTTGCTTAGTGGTGTTGCAGACTCTGGGGCCTTTCAGAACAGGTGTATATATACTGAGATCATGTGACACTTAGATTGCACACAGGTGGACTTTATTTAACTAATTATGTGACTTCTGAAGGTAATTGGTTGCACCAGATCTTATTTAGGGGCTTCATAGCAAAGGGGGTGAATACATATGCACGCACCACTTTTACGTTATTTAGTTTTTAGAAAAAGATTTAACACGTTTTTTTCATTTCACTTCACCAATTTGGTCTATTTTGTGTATGTCCATTACATAAAATCAAAATATAAATCCATTTAAATTATAGGTTGTAATGCAACAAAGTAGGAAAAACGTCAAGGGAGATGAATACTTTTGCAAGGCACTGTACCATATTTATCATTATCACTGACGTTGTTGTGTGACTCAATGAAACTGTGTTCAAAACTGCCATCAAGTCTATGTGTGTGCCTGTTGTGTAAACAAATCTTGGTTCTGAGAAGGAGTAGGGTAAACTTCCATTGAGCCCTGGTGTGTGTTTGTGTGTGTGTGTGACACTGGGAGAAAAAAACAGAAACAAACATGGCCATATACGCTGAGTGTACCAAACATTAGGAACACCTTCCTAATATTGAGTTGCCCTCAGAACAGCCTCAATTGTCGGGGCATGGACTCTACAAGGTGTCGTAAGCGTTCCATAGGGATGCTGGCCCATGTTGACTCCAATGCTTCCCACAGTTGTGTCAAGTTGGCTGGATATCATTTTGGTGGTGGACCATTCTTGATACACACGGGAAACTATTGAGCATGAAAAGCCCAGCAGCGTTGCAGTTCTTGACACAAACCGGTGCGCCTGGCACCTACTACCATACCCCGTTCAAAGGCACTTAAATGTTTTGTCTTGCCCATTCACCCTCTGAATGGCACATGTACACAATCCATGTCTGAATTGTCTCAAGGCTTAAAAATCATTCTTTAACCTGTCTCCTCCCCTTTATCTACACAGATTGGAGTGGATTTAACAAGTGACATCAATAAGGGATCATAGCTTTCACCTGGATTCACCTGGTCAGTCTGTCATGGAAAGAGCGGGTTTAGTGTACTCAGTGTATTGCCACCTGGTTTGTGTGACTCATGGAAACAACATAATGTGTTCTTAGAAGTAAGAAGATAAAGTGCCAAAGTTAGTTATAAAAACCTCTGTTATAACTGTGGGCGTATCCTCTCAGCAGCGTGACACATCTAAAACTAGCAGTTTCACAACCGCCCTTTGTCACAGTTCCTTTGGAATTCTCCTTTATGGCATTCTTATCTCTTTGTTTGCTTATGTCCTTATGGCTGTGTGCTGTGCTGTGCTGTTCCTTACCGTAGCCGGTACCTGGACCCTGTGGCCTTAGACCTGTACCAGGTAGACCACAAGCCCTCCTGCCTGGCTGTATAGCTGGTCTCTACCCAACAGTCCAAGGTCCATTTAGATAATTAGTCTGAAGGGCTGACGCAGAGAGAGGCAGGGTTACAGCAGGCTGGTATCTGATTACTATCAACACACAGGTCACAAACACAGGTAGAGAGAGAGAGAGAGAGGCAGAGGCAGAAACAGACAGGTAGAGAGACGCCGAACGCAGTGAGAACAACAACTAACTAACTAACAACTGTGGAACTGAACTGAACAGCAGACAAACAGAAGACTGAAGTCCTAACAGAGAGAGAGACTGGTCCATGTGCTAGTGTTGAAGTGAGCCACCATGGCTAAACAGACAGATATGTTTGTCCTGTTCTTCGTCTGTCTGTCCTTGCTGGTCCAGTCTACGACAGCGATGATATTATGGACGGCGTACGTGGGGATACATTTCTATGACAGCAGCACTAACCAGACGGAGACCAGGTTCTGTGAGTGTGGGTGGTACGGGCGTTCCTCCCCTCTAGAGAGTGCTGCCGGGATGGTGGTCCTCCCTGCCTCAGACCCCCAGGGGTGCAGCCTGAACCCCTACCCCTCCAACGACAACACCACCTCCCAGGGGCCCTGGATCGCTCTGGTCAAGAGGGGAAACTGTACCTTCAGTGAGAAGATCAAGGCAGCGTGGGCCAGGGGGGCAGCGGCCGTAGTGGTCTATAACCTGGACGGGACCGGTAACAGCTCAGATTACATGAGTCACAGCAACACCCCTGGCACCGTGGCCATTATGATCGGTAACCTCCAGGGGGTAGAGATCGCCAACATAGTGCGGGGCGGTCTGGCCGTCTCCATGGTGATCGAGGTGGGCAAAGCCCATGGGCCCTGGATGGACACCTATTGGCTCTACTTCCTGTCTATTGCCTTCTTCATCATGACGGGCGCCTCCATTGTCTACTTCGGGTTTGTCTCCGCCCACCGACTGCACAGTCTCAGGGCGATCCGTCACGCCGATCGGCGGTTGAGGAATGAGGCCAAGAAAGCGATTGGTCGACTGGAGGTGCGTACGCTGAAGCGCGGGGACGAGGAGACAAAGTCGGACAGCCACACCTGTGCCGTGTGTATCGAGTCGTACCGCCCAGGAGATGTAGTGACCGTTCTGACCTGTGGTCATCTGTTCCACAAGGCTTGTATCGAGCCCTGGCTGCTGGACAAGAGGACCTGCCCCATGTGTAAGGCTGACATCCTGAAGGCCTTAGGAGTGGAGGAGGAGAGCAGCAGTTCCTCTATCCCACCACCAGATGTCCCTATCGTCACAGTGTCTGGAGGATCAGGCGGAGAGCTGCTGTATGAGGTCCCTCTCAACAACAAACATCCACCGACCCCCACCCTGACCCCTCGACCCCCCACCGAGGCCTGGCAACCACATCACTATGACAATATGGCCTTCGAGGGAGAGACACGCCATCAGGGGAACGTGGCCACCAGAGGATAAACGACAACAACAACAACACTGGATAATGGTAATTTCTACCTGGAGCATGAACAACAACCCATAGACAACTTCACACAGCTACAGCAGTGGCTTGTGATATACTGTACTATCACTGTTAGCTAAACCATATCTACTGTACTGCTAGGAAAATATCTCCCTGGATTCAAACACGGTTTACTGATGATCAAATAACTACTTGTGCTATCAACACACTATCATGACAATAGTTTCTAGCTCTACTTATCTGCATAGAGAGCTGTAGCCTAAA
The DNA here is from genome assembly GCF_964263955.1 of Coregonus lavaretus. Lineage (NCBI taxonomy): Eukaryota > Metazoa > Chordata > Actinopteri > Salmoniformes > Salmonidae > Coregonus > Coregonus lavaretus. Next base: position 51,263 of record NW_028162000.1, read on the forward strand.
CCCTGGTCCAGAAAAGCTGCTGGTGTGCAGGCTTCTCTTTTAACTTCTCTTTGAGATCAAAGCTACTTCTTTATAATTTGTTAAATGAACAAATGATCACTTTTATTATGATGAGAAATGCTGAATATATTTGTATATTAAATTGATATCACTGCTGTATTTTTAAAAGTAGATATTCTAAGAGTAAAAAAAAAAAAAAATCTGTATATAAGAATGAATCAAACTACAGTATACTGTAATGGTTCACATTGAAACATATGAAATGAAATGATTAACCAACAAAACAGAATATGTACTAATTTACGTACTAATCTGGTTTAGTATAGCTAGAGATGTACTGTACATGTGTCTGTGGCAGGGTAGGTGTCAATTTAATTTCAAATCAGTCAATTCAGAAAGTGAATTAAATTCATGAATTGATCAAATCTTCATTAAAAACAAATGGCACTTTTGAATACAATTTCAATGAATATCCTGAAGTGACAATGGAAGCCATGTTGAGTTTTCTTAACCTGGACTGGTCATGTGGTGAGGAAGGACGCCTGGGCCTAATGATGAGAGCCCTGCCAGTCTGAGACCAGGAGAGGGGAGGATGAGAGGAGGGAAGGATGAGAGGAGAGGAGGGGAGGGGAGGAGGGGAGGGGAGGGGGAGAGGAGAGGAGAGGAGAGGAGAGGAGAGGAGAGGAGAGGAGAGGAGAGGAGAGGAGAGGAGAGGAGAGGAGGAGGGGAGGGGAGGGGAGGAGGAGAGGAGGGGAGGAGGGGAGGGGAGGGGAGGGGAGGAAGGGAGGAGAAGAGGGGAGGATGAGAGGAGAGGAGGGGAGGGGAGGAGGGGAGGAGGAGAGGGGAGGATGAGAGGAGAGGAGAGGATGAGAGGAGGAGAGGAGGGGAGGAGGAGAGGAGGGGAGGAGTAGAGGAGATGATGAGAGGAGAGGAGAGGATGAGAGGAGAGGAGAGGATGAGAGGAGGGGAGGAGAGGGGAGGATGAGAGGATGAGAGGAGAAGAGATGATGAGAGGAGAGGAGAGGATGAGAAAGTCTATAATTACCTCCTTCTAGCAGTAGGACTCCACTCACCTCACACCTACTGATCAGCCATAATCACCTCCCTCCCACTCAGGGGCCTGTAGTGTGTGTTATTGTGTGTGTATAGAAGCTCCCCAGGATGTGGCTAATAGAACTTGGTCATTAATTAGCAGGAAACAACCCAGCTGAATGACTGCTGCCCTCTTCTGCCTAGGGTTGAATGGCGGGTGTCACGATCGTCGGAAGAAGCGGATCAAGGCGCAGCGTGATATGCGTACATCTTTTAATGAGTACTTTACAAATATACAAAACAACAAAACGATACGTGAAGTCCTAGGTTAATACACCAACACAAACCTTACGGAACAAGATCCCACCATGAACTGTGCAAAACAGGCTGCCTAAGTATGGTTCCCAATCAGAGACAACGAGCCACAGCTGCCTCTGATTGGGAACCACCCCGGCCAACATAGAAATACACGAACTAGAACATGAACATAGAAAACACAACACAGACACTACACACCCTGGCTCAACTTTTAAGAGTCCCCAGAGCCAGGGCGTGACAGCGGGAACCCGGTTACCGAGATTTACAGGGATTTACCCCCCAAACATCTCCCTTTTCCCTGGATAACAGAGGGAAATCGGTAAATTATAATAAATTATTTATATGAACAGCAAGGCGTGAAATGGAACTGTTAAATGCCTCCGTTCGGTACATTACCTTGTGTGAGAGATTTATTATTTTTATAATTGATGGGATGACTAACTTAGAAAGAATGCATTCTTGACTGGGCTGATGTAGGTTGTGACACCTGGCAAGCTGTGATTGATGTGAAGAGCTGTTTTAGGGGATAAGATAAGATAGTAATTTATGTCTCCAAATACTAGACAATACTGGTTCTTTGTGATCTGTGAACCATCCTTGGACGTAGGAATGGTGTCTAGGGGAGCTGGCTCTTCTCACTATGACAGGTTGTTATGATAAACGTATGCCTGGTAACAGAAGAGGCGGGGAACAGCCGGTGCGCCAACGGATAGGCTGAGTAAGTCTAAACCACGCTCAAGTCTCTACTCTGATTGGCCAGCAGAGAGGTGGGAAACTCTCTATTTGAAGAACAATCTGAAACAATGAATTTAGTTCTCTGAAGTGCCCTGCGAGGTATTTCAAAGAGCCCGTATATACGAAACATCATATTTACCATTGAAGGTTTTATATTAATTAAAATACTAGTATATCTTAGAAGTCGTGTTGACCTCTTTTGTTCCTAATGCCAGATTTGAATTGACGCAACTTTGACACTTGGAAATAATGGACGACGCAGAGTTCATTTTTCCAACGTAATGTACAGAATGGAGGCGTTTATCCCACTCATACCACTGTTGCCAAAGAAAACAATATGAAAGCACACATTTACCGGTAGAAATAAAAACATTTGTTGATATTTCAATTTTGATTAGCAAATTCATACTTTCTCATATTTTGGTTGCTAGAGACGCGACCCAGTCGTTTGTTCGATTAGTTCGATATTTACGGACGTGACCCAGTCATTAGTTCTTTATAGCATGGCAACATGCTTATAACCCTTGCTTGCTGCTAGCTGGCCAACTAGCTATGGCTACACAGTTATGACCTCTGCAGCCAGAATAATAGCTAAGTGTATTGCGTTGTGTTTGGTTAAGCTGTTTATCCTGCTTATACCACAGTTGCCAAAGAAAACAATACTAAGCACACATTTACCGGTAGAAAAAAAAGAGTTAATATTTTCATTTATATAAGCAAATTCACTGTCTCATCTTTTGGTTGCTAGAGACGCGACCCAGCCGTTCGTTCTTTATGTTCCGTTGCCAGGCTCGTTGGCAATGTCCTTATCCCTTACTTGTTAGCTAGCCAGCTAGCTATGGCTAAAACAGTCATGACCTCTGCAGCCAGAATAACAGCAAGGTAGCTGTTTTCTATTGACATTCATTTGGATACATCCATAACAATGAGCTGATAATGCCCGATTTCGCTGGCACAACTAGAAAAGTTTGCCTTCTTGTCAGGACACTCGTCAATACTGACTGTTAATTACGAGGAGATCGCATTGCATATCAAACTCTAGTCTAGAAGCTAGCTAAATAGTTTGTTGCTAGCAAACCTGCCAATATGACAACCAAATTCAAAAATATCAGTTGCTGAAAACAGCTGGTCAAACTAGAAACATGTGGGAGGATTGGACAGCTTTAGTGGCGGAGGGGACCGGAGAAATTCATGTTCATCACTCAAATGCTCAAAAAAAAGTATTTATCTGCAAAAACAAATCAATGCTAGCTAGCTACTGTAAGTATTTTCCTTGTTGGACCTGCGTTTATAATGTATCCCATTTCAGTTTGTATAGTTGTTGGTTTAGCGTTCTGTAACTTTGTAGGAAGTGCGGCCTGCATGTGTAGATGCATATTGTGTCATGATTGCAAGGTGTCCTGATATCTTTTCCAACTGTCCTGATATATTTTCCAACTGTCCCATTGTCTGGTTCTAATGTCCATTCTAGAATGCCCTTCTAGTCATTCAGAAACAAGTATTCAACAATGCTGTAGTATAATGTACTATCCTGTTCTATACTATACTATACTGTAGTGTAGTGTACTATACTGTACTATATTGTACTATACTGTACTGTACTATACTGTACTGTATTGTATTGAACCAGAGTAGAGTCAACATGCTGTGTGGTGGTCAGAGCAGGGAACCAGATTAGAGTCCTCATGCTGTGTGGTGGTCAGAGCAGGGAACCAGATTAGAGTCCTAGTGTTGTATGGTCGTCAGAGTAGGGAACCAGATTAGAGTCCTCATGCTGTGTGGTGGTCAGAGCAGGGAACCAGATTAGAGTCCTAGTGTTGTGTGGTGGTCAGAGTAGGGAACCAGATTAGAGTCCTAGTGTTGTGTGGTGGTCAGAGCAGGGAACCAGATTAGAGTCCTCATGCTGTGTGGTGGTCAGAGCAGGGAACCAGATTAGAGTCCTAGTGTTGTGTGGTGGTCAGAGTATGGAACCAGATTAGAGTCCTCATGCTGTGTGGTGGTCAGAGCAGGGAACCAGATTAGAGTCCTAGTGTTGTGTGGTGGTCAGAGCAGGGAACCAGATTAGAGTCCTAGTGTTGTGTGGTGGTCAGAGAAGGGAACCAGATTAGAGTCCTAGTGTTGTGTGGTGGTCAGAGTAGGGAACCAGATTAGAGTCCTCATGCTGTGTGGTGGTCAGAGCAGGGAACCAGATTAGAGTCCTAGTGTTGTGTGGTGGTCAGAGCAGGGAACCAGATTAGAGTCCTAGTGTTGTGTGGTGGTCAGAGTATGGAACCAGATTAGAGTCCTCATGCTGTGTGGTGGTCAGAGCAGGGAACCAGATTAGAGTCCTAGTGTTGTGTGGTGGTCAGAGCAGGGAACCAGATTAGAGTCCTAGTGTTGTGTGGTGGTCAGAGTAGGGAACCAGATTAGAGTCCTAGTGTTGTGTGGTGGTCAGAGCAGGGAACCAGATTAGAGTCCTCATGCTGTGTGGTGGTCAGAGCAGGGAACCAGATTAGAGTCATAGTGTTGTGTGGTGGTCAGAGCAGGGAACCCGATTAGAGTCCTCATGCTGTGTGGTGGTCAGAGCAGGGAACCAGATTAGAGTCCTAGTGTTGTGTGGTGGTCAGAGCAGGGAACCCGATTAGAGTCCTCATGCTGTGTGGTGGTCAGAGCAGGGAACCATATTAGAGTCCTAGTGTTGTGTGGTGGTCAGAGGTTATGAAGGTATAAGAGAGACACAGAAAATCGATAAACACCTAACTGGCTGAACAGGTATTAACGGAGAAAGAGAGCGAGAGATTAGAGAGAAAGGAGAGAGAGAGAAAGGAGAGAGAGAGAGAAAGAGAGCGAACGAGCGAGCGAGAAGAGAGCGGAGAAAGAGAGTGAGAGAGAGAGAGGGAGGGAGAGGATGGAGAGAGAAAAATCTAAGAGAGAGAGAGCAACGAGGGAGAGAGAGAGAGAGGCAGGTGATAATGAACTGGAGTCATTCAGACTGTTACTGTGGTGGGTGATTGATAACAGCCGTAGAAGGGAAAAGATTGGGACACGTTCGTGGTGTAGGTGGCTTTAGCCCCATTCCTGTGTTGACCTTCAGTGCTAGACATCCATCCAACAGTCAAACTCATTAGAGCTAGCTGGACCACCAATACAATACTGTAGCTTAGCTCTTACACATTGGTAAAGCTAGTCTGGTTTTATGTGTGTGTTAAACCAGTGGATGGTAGCTAAAGTTGAGTGTGAGGAACATATTACTTTTGAATGTGAGTATTGTTTTGGATACTCTTACTCTGCTGTGGTCCTGTGTGGCTCAGTTGGTATAGCATGGTGTTTGCAACGCTTGGGTTCGATTCCCACAGGGAACCAGTATTAAAAAGAATGAAAATGTATGCACTCACTGTACTGTAAGTCGCTCTGGCTAAGAGTGTCTGCTAAATGATGTAAATCTGTGGTGTAATAAGCATCTCAATATGGTTAATACTGCACTGCCATCTAGTGGAATAGATTAGCAACTTCACTTGAATCTCATTCATGATTATGAATATAATACATGCAGACTACTGTATCATTTCTGCATTCCTTGTCATACAAAGCTCACCTATAAAGATGACTGTACTCATTCAGTATTTACTGTGGTGGCCACAGCAAGGCTTTAGCTGACACCTCCAGGCTGTTTCAGTGTGGACATATTCTTCCTCATTCACTTAATGTTATTTAAAACCACTTTAAATCAGTCTGTCTTAACTGAAAGGCCCATCTATCAGAGGATGAAGAGTTCAGAAGTCCTCCTCTTCCTCTCAATCAGCAAACTGGAGGTTTTAACTGTAGCAGCACCATCACTCACTCTCTGACAGTCTGCAAGTGTGTGTGTGTGTGTTTGTGTGTGTGGGTGTGTGTTCTGTCCTAAGTGCTGCCTCAGAGGAAAGCTTCTGTAATGAAGTCTGACACACACACACACACACACACACACACACACACACACACACACACACACTCTGGCTCTCTACTCTGGGTCATTAGCTAGATGAAGGAGGAGATTTCATTAGATCAGAGAAATATAGGACCGGAGTCAGATGAATCCATTTGCTGGATAAGTGGGTTTGGTCTGTCCTCTGCAGTACTTATTAACTAGAAAGCTGCTGTGCTGTGTGTTTTCTGGGAACCAGCACAGTATTCTCCACCACCCATCTTTATAACTGAATACATGGGTAGATATGTAAGGGTTAGGACATTAACAATATGTTTTAATACATTATGTTTAATACATTGAAAATATGTTAATACATTGTCAATAAGATAATACATCATCTAATGTTTGAGTATTTGGCTAGATCTTGTTCTTTACCAGGTAAATGTCCCTTCAGGTGTTTTCTGTGTGTGTCTTTACCACTGGTCTTAACTCCCAGGAGGTGTGTTGTAGGTTCATTGTTTGGTTCCTGATAGACTATCATCAGCTCAGTCCTCTTGACCCTCTGTGTTCTGTACCTCAGGCTGTTCCTGTTGGTACGATGGCTACAACCTCACTTACCCCAACACACAGCAGACCGCCTCTAACCTGACCCCCTCTACAATCCCACTTAACCCCAACACACAGCAGACCCCCTCTAACCTGACCCCCTCTACAACCTCACTTACCCCAACACACAGCAGACCCCCTCTAACCTGACCCCCTCTACAATCCCACTTAACCCCAACACACAGCAGACCGCCTCTAACCTTACCCCCTCTACAATCCCACTTAACCCCAACACACAGCAGACCCCCTCTAACCTGCCCCCCTCTACAACCCCACCAAACCCCAACACACAGCAGACCCCCTCTAACCTGACCCCCTCTACAACCCCACCAAACCCCAACACACAGCAGACCCCCTCTAACCTGACCCCCTCTACAAACCCACCAAACCCCAACACACAGCAGACCCCCTCTAACCTGACCCCCTCTACAACCCCACCAAACCCCAACACACAGCAGATCACAACCTGATAACATGCTGATGAGATAGTGATGATCAATAGACACAGTCCACGAGGAGGAACAATACAGTCAGCTGTCATCTTGTCTCTTTGTCCCTCATTGTCCACTATGTCTTTCCTGCTACTACCAACCAGCCAGGTCTTAAGGCGTCAGCATGCTTCAGTTCAGCTGGCACCTAGCTAGGCGAACTGAATGAGTGTGCTCGCATACTCCCTTAAAAGACCTTCACTTGAAAAATTTGAAAAAAGCGCCAATAGTCCATCTTGAGACGCCGTAGCCAGTATACACTTCCTCAAAATAGTCAGAATGAATCTAAGATAACTCAAGAAATCTGTCATTAATTTTGACGTTTTTACCGAGGAGATCTTAGTCTTGCAATGTTACATCTAACTAAGATGTTTGGTGCAGTATTTCTCAATGAAAACATTTGCATGAAAATGAGTCGTCTCTCGTTGAATGACAACAAAGACTTTACTGAAGATCCCTACTGTTGACCAATCACCGACGAAACGTTGCAAGCCAAAGTCGGCTACCGACTACGGCTTGCCTCCAGAAAAAATGTTGTGTGCCCGAACAAAAATTTCACAAAATGTCGTCATAATATATGCACAAACTCTTCCAAACTGTTTCGG
>NW_028161999.1:0-2000 GCF_964263955.1 Coregonus lavaretus
ACTTATATTCAATGAGAATGACAGATCTATAACTCACATTTATATGTGAATTTGGTCAGGTCGCCCAAAAAGTTACATATTGTAGCTTTAATGATAACATTTTCTACTCTACTTTAACGTATTGTCCAATAGGGTGAGGTGTTCTAATTTACTCTAATGTGTTGTCCAATAGGGTGAGGTGTTCTAATTTACTCTAATGTGTTGTCCAATAGGGTGAGGTGTTCTAATTTACTCTTAGCGTGTTGTCCAATAGGGTGAGGTGTTCTAATCTACTCTAACCTGTTGTCCAATAGGGTGAGGTGTTCTAATCTACTCTGACATGTTGTCCAATAGGGTGAGGCGTTCTAATCTACTCTAACATGTTGTCCAATAGGGTGAGGTATTCTAATCTACTCTAACATGTTGTCCAATAGGGTGAGGTGTTCTAATTTACTCTAACATGTTGTCCTGTCCAATAGGGTGAGGTGTTCTAATCTACTCTTAACGTGTTGTCCAATAGGGTGAGGTGTTCTAATCTACTCTAATGTGTTGTCCTGTCCAATAGGGTGAGGTGGAGTTTGCCCGCATCATGACGCTGGTGGATTCCAACAACACAGGCGTGGTCACCTTCCAGGCCTTTATCGACTTCATGACCCGCGAGACAGCCGAGACAGACACAGCCGATCAGGTCATGGCCTCCTTCAAGATCCTGGCCTCAGACAAGGTGACCTAGAACATTGTAATGTGGCCAGGTCTCCCTTGAAAAAGAGGTCTTTGGACTTCTGTGGGACAATCTGGTAAAATGAAATAAATACATACAAATGTAATACATTAAATAAATATATGCCTCTTCACTTCCAGTCTTACATCACGGTTGATGAGCTACGCAGGGAGCTGCCCCCAGAGCAGGCAGAGTATTGCATCAGCCGCATGACCAGGTACACAGAATTACAGTACATACAACACTAGAATGGACATTGGCATCCTAGCAACATAATGTAAAAGATAATCAGCTATGACATAGACCTCTCTAGTAATATAATGTATCTCTATAACCAGGTACATTAGGCCTCTCTAGTAATATAATGTATCTCTATAACCAGGTACATTAGACCTCTCTAGTAATATAATGTATCTCTATAACCAGGTACATTAGACCTCTCTACTAATATAATGTATCTCTATAACCAGGTACATTAGACCTCTCTAGTAATATAATGTATCTCTATAACCAGGTACATTAGACCTCTCTACTAATATAATGTATCTCTATAACCAGGTACATTAACATTAGACCTCTCTATTAAATAATATGTATCTCTATTACCAGGTACATTGGAGCCGACGGCCCAGCCGGAGCCACTCGACTACATCTCCTTCTCCAGCGCACTCTACGGAGAGAGTGACTTGTAAACCCTCTCTCCTCCTCCTCCTCCTCCTCCTCCCCTCCTCCTCCTCCTCCTCTCCTCCTCCCTTTATCTTCCCTCTCTCCTGTATGGAGAAAGCGATTTGTAACCCTCCTCTCCCCTTCCTCTTTCCTCCTTCCTTCCTCTATCCTCCTCCTTTCAGTCATCTGAAGTTTCCCTCGTATTAAACCTTCCTCCATGTTGTCCACACTGCCCAGAGAGGCTGGAGGCTTTGCTTAGATCAAAACTCAGAGACCCACCATGTCCTGTTTAGGTCTGTCTGGGTATCTTAATGTTTAACTGTCATCCATACTGTTATCCCTCTCTCATCCATACTGTCATCCATACTGTTATCCCTCTCATCCATACTGTCATCCATACTGTCATCCCTCTCTCATCCATACTGTCATCCATACTGTCATCCGTACTGCACCAACAGCCTGCTGAGCCAGAATTCCTGGTGTCACACGATAATCCGTTTCACATACAAATAAGAAAGACAAATACATTAATAGTTTAACAAAAGCAGAGTATTGGAGCAAAGCCCCCGCCCTACACTCTTAGAAAAAAGGGTTCCAAAATGGTTCTACCTGGAACCAAAAATCGTTCTTCAAA
>NW_028161998.1:0-10000 GCF_964263955.1 Coregonus lavaretus
GTTCATTGGCAAACTTCAGATGGGCCTGTATATGTGCTTTCTTGAGCAGGGGGACCTTGCGGGCGCTGCAGGATTTCAGTCCTTCACGGCGTAGTGTGTTACCAATTGTTTTCTTGGTGACTATGGTCCCAGCTGCCTTGAGATCATTGACAAGATCCTCACGTGTAATTCTGGGCTGATTCCTCACCGTTCTCATGATCATTGCAACTCCACGAGGTGAGATCTTGCATGGAGCCCCAGGACGAGGGAGATTGACAATTATTTTGTGTTTCTTCCATTTGCAAATAATCGCACCAACTGTTGCACCTTCTCACCAAGCTGCTGGCGATGGTCTTGTAGCCCATTCCAGCCTTGTGTAGGTCTACAATCTTGTCCCTGACATCCTTGGAGAGCTCTTTGGTCTTGGCCATGGTGGAGAGTTTGGAATCTGATTGATTGATTGCTTCTGTGGACAGGTGTCTTTTATACATGTATAGACTCATTTCTTTGTCAGTGGGCAAATGTACAAAATCAGCAGGGGATCAAATACTTTTTTCCCTCACTGTAACAGAAGGCAACAGGTTGCTATGTACGTAACAGAAGGCAACAGGTTGCTATGTATGTAACAGAAGGCAAAAGTTTGCTATGTGCGTAACAGAAGGTAACAGGTTGCTATGTACGTAACAGAAGGTAACAGTTGCTATGTACGTAACAGAAGGTAACAGGTTGCTATGTACGTAACAGAAAGCAAAAGTTTGCTATGTGCGTAACAGAAGGTAACAGGTTGCTATGTACGTAACAGAAAGCAACAGGTTGCTATGTACGTAACAGAAGGTAACAGGTTGCTATGTACGTAACAGAAGGTAACAGGTTGCTATGTACGTAACAGACAGTAACAGGTTGGTATGTACGTAACAGAAGGTAACAGGTTGCTATGTACGTAACAGAAGGTAACAGGTTGCTATGTATGTAACAGAAGGTAACAGGTTGCTATGTACGTAACAAAATATAACAGGTTGCTATGTACGTCAGGCAGAGAGAGAGAGAGAGTCAGGCGATGCTAAACTCATAAATCATAACTGATATTATGGAACAGAGACATAAGGCGCCAGACACACACACACACACACACACACACACACACTCACACACACACACACACACACACACACACACACACACACACACACACACTCACACACACACACACACACACACACACACACACACTCACACACACACACACACTCACTCACACACACACACACTCACTCACACACACACACTCACACACACACACACACACACACACACACACACACACACACACACACACACACACATAAAACAGTGTCCTTATAAAAAATAAACAAACTGTTAAAACACTCTCTATTAGTCAGATCTAACACGTCAATAATAAGATCTGAATGGAATGCTCACAGTCATCACTTTGGTATGGGAGGGAGGGGATACGGTGGGTGTTTCTCAAAATGCATACTACCGTGCTCTGAGCACGCAAATTGGAGCACAGGAGGGTCGGAGTATGTCCAAATCAAATATGCGAAACAGAGCACGGAGGGCACTTCTCAAATGCGTACTCCGTTTGTACATATTTTGAAGCATGCATCGATGCAAGCTTCAACGGAAAGTACACAAAGAAATATGACGCAACCATGCAAAAAATTATGCCACATTTCTTGAAATCAATAGCGGCCATTAATTGAGCTGAAGCGAGAGAAAATATACTCCGACTTCGGATCGAAATGTTGCCTATTCACATCTCATATGTTGCCTGACTACAATATTTTATCTTGATACGTTAATAAATAAATGCTGTGTTAATTTTGGCATGTTTACCTGCCCACGTACCGTAGATCGCAAGCCCATAGTAAGTCAATAGGGCTAACTGTGTCACGCCCTGGCTCTGGGGACTCTTATATGTTGAGCCAGGGTGTGTAGGGTCTATGTTTCGTTTTCTATGTTCTGTTCTAGGTTATGTGTTTCTATGTTGGCCGGGGTGGTTCTCAATCAGAGGCAACGTGAATCAGCTGTTGCTTGTTGTCTCTGATTGGGAACCATACTTAGGCAGCCTGTTGTGCACTTGTGTTTTGTGGGATCTTGTTCCGTGTTGGTTTGTGTTCATGACCGAGGACTTCACGTTTCGTTTTGTTGTTTTGTATTTTGTATCGTGTTGCTAGTACACTATTAAAGAAGATGTACGCATATCACGCTGCGCCTTGGTCCACTCATTATAACGAACGTGACAAACTGGCTAGCTACTAGTACTGTTAGCTAGCCAGATAGCTACGAAGAAATGTTAGCTAGGTAAACCCACGAAGAATTGACATCTATCTTGCATAATATTAGTTTTAGGTAATTTTTGTCTGTTTAAATAGCTTGCTAGCTAGATTATGGTGCTTGCCTACGATTCACATGGTGCTTGCCTACGGAGCTGTGAGGGGAACGGCACCTCCGTACCTTCAGGCTCTGATCAGTCCCTACACCCAAACGAGGGCATTGCGTTCATCCACCTCTGGCCTGCTGGCTCCCCTACCTCTGTGGAAGCACAGTTCCCGCTCAGCCCAGTCAAAACTGTTCGCTGCTCTGGCACCCCAATGGTGGAACAAGCTCCCTCATGACGCCAGGACAGCGGAGTCACTCACCACCTTCCGGAGACACTTGAAACCCCACCTCTTTAAGGAATACCTGGGATAGGATAAAGTAATCCTTCTACCCCCCCTTACCCCACTCCCAAAAAAATTAAAAATTAAATTTAAAAAATGGTAAAGTGGTTGTCCCACTGGCTATCATAAGGTGAATGCACCAATTTGTAAGTCGCTCTGGATAACAGCGTCTGCTAAATGACAAAAATGTACATGTAAATGTAGCTGATAATTATGAAGTAAAATGTTTGCTTTGTGTATATCTTTGTTTCGTCTACTGTTGCCGTGGTCCCGGCTGGGAGAAGGTTCGGTGAACGGGCAGCCTGAGGTAATACAGTAGGGGGGAGTGCTTCTCACATGGAATGTTTTATACGTTCTCCACACTCTCGTCCTCCACAAGAACGTACTCAAGAGAACGTGGTCGGAGAATGCACTCGGAGCGTGAGAGTGTGGAGTACGGTAGTATGCATACTGAGAAACACCCGGTATGTGTGTGTATGTGTGTTCATAACAGTAAAAAAATATTTTATTCATAAAAGCTCTTATCTCATAATGGCTAAAGCTAATGACAAGGCGACACACACGCACGCACACGCACGCACGCACACACACACACACACACACACACACAAAAACACACATGTTTGTATTGGCCGTTGAACCCCCGGCGTAAATATAACGTAAATATATTTGCACAATGAGCACTTGTTGTCTCTCAAATACATCGTTACAGTTGTTGGTTAGCTAGCGAATTTTTTTCCATATTAGCATTGACATGACATCAGTCAAAACAAGACATGATATCAAGAACAAGACGAAACTAGCTGAAATGAGTCACTTACAAATAGTTTCCAAAATATTTTTTTTTCAATGCCAAGATGAAGGTGCGGTGGCTTCAACATAGCGCCCCCTATCAGTCGTCTAGTGTATATACAGCTCTGGAAAAAATTAAGAAACCACTGCAAATCTTTCTTAAATCAGCATCTCTACATGTATGACAGCCATTCCATTCCAGTGTCTGTTGAATTCCAACACAGGCACACCTCATTCTACTGAATTAGGTACTGATTAGGTGATCACCTGAACCAAATCTTATTTAACGAGGAAAAGTATAAAAACCACTGATGTGGACATCACTATCCTCTTGCAATAGGACCAGCTGGATGACAAAAACAGTGCTAATAGTACCTCAAAAGTAATATTAATACAAAAAATAACTATTGACCATGCCAAAAGAGTTGAAAAGGAACGTTTTGAGTGAGGAAAAGAAGGGTTCAATTCTGGCTTTACTGGCAGAGGGATACAGTGAGCGTGAGGTTGCTTCTATCCTTAAAATTTCAAAGACGGCGGTTCATAAGAACAAGGTCAAGCAGCAGACATTGGGGACAACAAAGCTACAGACCGGCAGAGGGCGAAAACGACTCTCTACTGACCGGGATGACCGCCAACTCATTCGAATGTCACTCAACAACCGTAGGATGACATCAAGTGACCTACAAAAAGAATGGCAAACGGCAGCTGAGGTGAAGTGCACGGCGAGGACGGTTCGAAACAGGCTCCTAGGGGCAGGGCTGAAGTCGTGCAAAGCTAGAAAAAAGCCCTTCATCAATGAGAAGCAAAGAAGAGCCAGGCTGAGGTTTGCAAAAGACCATAAGGATTGGACCGTAGAGGACTTGTTTCCTTTTGCTCTGACATTGTCCCCCAAACTCTGAGGATTGGTTTTTCCAGCAGGACAATGCGCCACGCCACACAGCCAGGTCAAACAAGGTGTGGATGGAGGACCACCAGATCAAGACCCTGTCATGGCCAGCCCAATCTCCAGACCTGAACCCCATTGAAAACTTCTGGAATGTGATCAAGAGGAAGATGGATGGTCACAAGCCATCAAACAAAGCCGAGCTGCTTGAATTTTTGCGCCAGGAGTGGCATAAAGTATGAAAAATGTATGCACTCACTAACTGTAAGTGGCTCTGGATAAGAGTCTGCTAAATGACTAAAATGTAAATGTAAAATAAATTCACCCAACATCAATGTGAAAGACTGGTGGAGAGCATGCCAAGACGCATGAAAGCTGTGAATGAAAATCAGGGTTCTTCCACCAAATATTGATTTCTGAACTCTTCCTAAGTTAAAAAATTAGTATTGTGTTGTTTAAAAAGTTATTTTCTTTGCATTATTCGAGGTCTGACAACACTGCATCTTTTTTGTTATTTTGACCAGTTGTCATTTTCTGCAAATAAATGCTCTAAATGACAATATTTTTATTTGGAATTTGGGAGAAATGTTGTCAGTAGTTTATAGAATAAAACAAAAATGTTAATTTCACCCAAACACATACCTATAAATAGTCAAACCAGAGAAAGTTCATTTTTTCCATAGCTGTATATACAGTAAATAATTGGCTTCTCGTCAGCAGTGTGCTGTGACCCCAATGACCTACTCCTTTATGACATCATAAAAGATGGACAAGGACAACAACAACATCACTGTAACCTTCAGTAGAGACGCGAACGGAAAGGAGTACACAGTTCTCACACACATAGCCGGGTTAAACCAAAATATTATGCAAAGTATACAGACATCATATTGTACACAGAGCCTACGCAGTGAGGCAGCACTCTTGCCTTCACTGTTAATGTTAATTGATCTCAGTAAGATGTGACATGAAGATGCCTTTCCTCTCACATCGTCTACTTTCTTCTGACTGGCAACATGTAAATCAAAGTCTGCAGGCGTTTGTGTGTGTGGTGAGTGAGACAGCACATTCCTCTGCTGATGATGCTGACTGGCAGTGACTGGTAATAACACCTCCCTCCTTAAGGGTTAATCCCATCTCTTCTATGAGTTGAGCAGATAAAGGAGATAAGAGAGAGAACATAATAATATACCATCACACTGCTGCTTTACACCCTAGAGCAGACACTGTCCTCTCTCTCTCTCTCTCTCTCTCTCTTTCCTCTCTCTCTCTCTCTCTTTCCTCTCTCTCTCTCTCTGTCTCTCTCTCTCTCTCGCTCTCTCTCTCTCTCTCTTTCTCTCTCTCTCTCTCCTCTCTCTCTCTCTCTCTCCTCTCTCTCTCTCTCTCTCTCTCTCTCTCTCTCTCTCTCTCTGTCTCTCTCTCTCTCTCTCTCTCTCCCTCTCTCCCTCTCTCCCTCTCTCTCTCTGTGTCTCTCCCGCTCTCTCTCTCTCTCTCTCTCTCTCTCTCTCTCTCTCTCTCTCTCTCTCTCTCTCTCTCTCTCTCTCTCTCTCTCTCTCTCTATTATTACATAACAACATTCATCGCTCAATACTGAGGATTATGGAGAGATGTCCGTCTTTCACATACATAAACCTAAACACTCACAAAAACAACAATTTGGTTGGTGCTTATATTTATCCTGTTTCACACATGTACCAGTGTGTTTTAATATGCATGCATCTCACTCTCCCTGAGATACCCTCGGAGATCGGGGCCACAGTCAGGGTCTACACGCGAACACACATACGCAAACACACAAACATACACACAAACACACACACACACACACAAACATGCACACACAAACATGCACGACAAACTCCGAGAGCATGTGAGGGTGTCGTGTTATATCTATTTAATGCTGTAACCACTACAAGGTAAACAAACCAACTATAATCAGTTGTACTGCATAGTGCATTCTACACAATCACAGTTCTCACTCCTATCCTAAAGCTAACACACACGCATGAACACACAAAACACATGCACACACACACACACGCATGAACACACACACACACGGTACTGTGCTGTACTCACTGCCTCCTAAGGACTTCAGCAGAGACTTGATGCTGATGTCAAAGAAACCAGAATCCTGCTGGCTGGTCGTCATGGCTGCACTGGCTCTGTCGCCACGACAACACAGCAGAGGGAGTACAGGACGGCAGGATGGAGAAAAACACAGACGGAGAGAAAGAGAGAGAGAGAGAGAGAGAGAGAGATGCAGGAGAGCAGACTATGCGGATGCTGCGGCTCTTGCTCTCTCTGCTGCTGCTGTCGATGTGTGTGTGTGTGTGTGTGTGTCAGCACTCTGCCTTGCCTGATCTCTCTGTTGCTATCTTTCTCACCCTCTCCTCCCCATTCCTCCCTAGGCAGTGATGCACAGATGTTGGGAGAGCCACAGCCAATCCTCTTAGACAGGAAAACAGACAACGAATGAGGTAGGGAGGGAGGGGGCAGTAACCAGGAAGGAGAGGGATAGAGAGAGGTAGAGAGGAGAGGACGGATAGATAATGGAAAGAGGAGAACAACCAAAAGAGAATAAGAGAAAGGAGGAGCCTGTCTGTCTGTCTGTCTGTCTGTCAGACTCAGAGGACAGAGTACAGCCTGTCTGTCTGTCTGTCAGACTCAGAGGACAGAGTACAGCCTGTATGTCTGTCTGTCTGTCTGTCTGTCAGACTCAGAGGACAGAGTACAGCCTGTCTGTCTGTCTGTCTGTCAGACTCAGAGGACAGGGTACAGCCTGTCTGTCTGTCTGTCTGTCTGTCTGTCTGTCTGTCTGTCAGACTCAGAGGACAGAGTACAGCCTGTCTGTCTGTCTGTCAGACTCAGAGGACAGAGTACAGCCTGCCTGTCTGTCTGTCTGTCTGTCTGTCTGTTTGTCTGTCTGTCTGTCTGTCAGACTCAGAGGACAGAGTACAGCCTGTCTGTCTGTCTGTCTGTCTGTCTGTCTGTCTGTCAGATTCAGAGGACAGAGTACAGCCTGTCTGTCTGTCTGTCTGTCTGTCAGACTCAGAGGACAGAGTACAGCCTGTCTGTCTGTCAGACTCAGAGGACAGAGTACAGCCTGTCTGTCTGTCTGTCTGTCTGTCTGTCTGTCTGCCTGCCTGTCAGATTCAGAGGACAGAGTACAGCCTGTCTGTCTGTCTGTCTGTCTGTCTGTCTGTCTGTCTGTCTGTCTGTCTGTCTGTCTGTCTGTCTGTCTGTCTGTCTGTCTGTCTGTCTGTCTGTCTGTCTGTCTGTCTGTCTGTCTGTCTGTCAGACTCAGAGGACAGAGTACAGCCTGTCTGTCTGTCTGTCTGTCTGTCTGTCTGTCTGTCTGTCAGACTCAGAGGACAGAGTACAGCCTGTCTGTCTGTCTGTCTGTCAGACTCAGAGGACAGAGTACAGCCTGTCTGTCTGTCTGTCTGTCTGTCTGTCTGTCAGACTCAGAGGACAGAGTACAGCCTGTCTGTCTGTCTGTCTGTCTGTCTGTCTGTCTGCCTGCCTGTCAGATTCAGAGGACAGAGTACAGCCTGTCTGTCTGTCTGTCTGTCTGTCTGTCTGTCTGTCTGTCTGTCTGTCTGTCTGTCTGTCTGTCTGTCTGTCTGTCTGTCAGACTCAGAGGACAGAGTACAGCCTGTCTGTCTGTCTGTCTGTCTGTCTGTCTGTCTGTCAGACTCAGAGGACAGAGTACAGCCTGTCTGTCTGTCTGTCTGTCAGACTCAGAGGACAGAGTACAGCCTGTCTGTCTGTCTGTCTGTCTGTCTGTCAGACTCAGAGGACAGAGTACAGCCTGTCTGTCTGTCTGTCTGTCAGACTCAGAGGACAGAGTACAGCCTGTCTGTCTGTCTGTCTGTCAGACTCAGAGGACAGAGTACATCATCAGTAACTAGCCATTTATAGAAACACATCCTTGACTAAACCCAATAGTCCCCCTATTGGTAGCTACCTGGCACTACTGCTGGGGAGGAAAATGGGCTGTTTTCCAATGGCTTTGTTTGGTCCCTGACAAGTTATGGGCAAAAGGGAAGAGGGAATGACCTGTGTTGGTGGAACCAGTATGTCTGGTAGTATAGTAACCCTAACCCTAACTAACCCTAACCCTAACCCAACCCTAACCCTAACCCTAATCCTAACTAACCCTAACTAACCTTTTTATTTTATTTATTTTATTTTATTTCACCTTTATTTAACCAGGTAAACCAGTTGAGAACAAGTTCTCATTTACAACTGCGACCTGGCCAAGATAAAGCAAAGCAGTGCGATAAAAACAACAACACAGAGTTACATATGGGGTAAAACAAAACAAAGTCAAAAAATACAACAGAAATACATATATATACAGTGTGTGCAAATTTAGCAAGTTATGGAGGTAAGGCAATAAAATAGGCTATAGTGCAAAATAATTACAATTAGTATTAACACTGGAATGATAGATGTGCAAGAGATGATGTGCAAATAGAGATACTGGGGTACAAATGAGCAAAATAAATAACAATATAGGGATGAGGTAGTTGGGCGGGCTAATTTCAGATGGGCTGTGTACAGGTGCAGTGATCGGTAAGGTGCTCTGACAACTGATGCTTAAAGTTAGTGAGGGAGATAAGTGTCTCCAGCTTCAGAGATTTTTGCAATTTGTTCCAGTCATTGGCAGCAGAGAACTGGAAGGAATTGCGGCCAAAGGAGGTGTTGGCTTTGGGGATGACCAGTGAGATATACCCGCTGGAGCGCAGACTACTGGTGGGTGTTGCTATGGTGACCAATGAGCTAAGATAAGGCGGGGATTTGCCTAGCAGTGATTTATAGATGGCCTGGAGCCAGTGGGTTTGGCGACGAATATGTAGTGAGGACCAGCCAACAAGAGCGTACAGGTCACAGTGGTGGGTATTATATGGGGCTTTGGAGACAAAACGGATGGCACTGTGATAGACTACATCCAATTTGCTGAGTAGAGTGTTGGAGGCTATTTTGTAAATGACATCGCCGAAGTCAAGGATCGGTAGGATAGTCAGTTTTACGAGGGCATGTTTGGCAGCATGAGTGAAGGAGGCTTTGTTGCGAAATAGGAAACCGATTCTAGATTTAACTTTGGATTGGAGATTCTTAATGTGAGTCTGGAAGGAGAGTTTACAGTCTAACCAGACACCCTGATATTTGTAGTTGTCCACATACTCTAGGTCAGACCCGTCGAGTGTAGTGATTCTAGTCGGGTGGGCGGGTGCAAGCAGCGTTCGGTTGAAGAGCATGCTAACTAACTTAATCCTAACTAACCTTAATCCTAACTAACCCTAATCCTAGCTAACCCTAATCCTAACTAACCCTAACCCTAACTAACCCTAACCCTAACTAACCCTAATCCTAACTAACCCTAACACTAACTAACCTAACCCTAACTAATCCTAATCCTAACTAACCCTAACTAACCCTAATCCTAACTAACCCTAACCCTAACTAACCCTAACCCTAACTAACCCTAACCCTAACCAACCCTAACCCTAACTAACCCTAACCCTAACCCTAACTAACCCTAACCCTAACTAACCCTAATCAACTTTTTTCATACTGGCCCCCCGTGGGAATCAAACCCACAACCCTGGCGTTGCAAACGCCATGCTCTACCAACTGAGCAAATCCCTGCCGG
>NW_028161998.1:15000-38877 GCF_964263955.1 Coregonus lavaretus
CAGTATGGACTCAGAGTGAAGTCATTCACCATAGCAGATCCTATTTGTCATGGCCAGCTGTGTCAAGGAAACACACCAGTGTGAACCTGCCTACTCAAACACTGTGTGTGTGTGTGTGTGTGTGTGTGTGTGTGTGTGTGTGTGTGTGTGTGTGTGTGTGTGTGTGCGTGTTTGGTTTTACTATCGTTGTGGGGACCAGAAGTCCTCACAAGGTTTGTAAAACAAGGAAAATTCAGACAATTGTGGACATTTCGCCGGTCCCCACAAGGAAAAGGGTTATTTTAGGCTTAGGGGTTAGGTTTAGGGTTACAATTAGGGTAAGGGTTATAATAAGGGTTAGGGGTTAGGGGTTATGTTTAGGGTTAGGAGTTAGTATTAGGGTTATGGGTTTTGGGTTAAGGTTATGGTTATGGTTAAGGTTAGGGTTAGGTTAAGGGTTAGGTTTAGGGAAAATAGGATTTTGAATGGGAATCAATTGTTTGGTCCCCACAAGGGTTGTAAACGTGTGTGTGTGTGTGTGTGTGTGTGTGTGTGTGTGTGTGTGTGTGTGTGTGTGTGTGTGTGTGTTGGTTCATCGCTTTCATGCCAGGCATACCTGTCCCTCAGTAAAACTTGAGCAGAATTTTAATCAGTGTTTTCTGTCTCTCGACACTACCCCTTTACAATGAACACACACTATGTCACTTCCGGTGTACACAGTGAAAACGCTGCCGCTTCTTTCTGGGACCAAACTCTGTCAAACCTTTTTAATTTAAACGTTTTAAAAGTTTAAAACATAGAGATCGGTCCATAAATGGAGACAGCTGAAGTCTGAATCCTGTGAGGGTGAAAGACAGTCGACTGACGGACCTGTTGGGAAACGCCTGGAGAGTTAGCTGGTTAGCTAGCCTAGCTATAGAGTTAGCTGGTTAGCTAGCCTAGCTATAGACTTAGCTGGTTAGCTAGCCTAGCTATAGACTTAGCTGGTTAGCTAGCCTAGCTATAGACTTAGCTGGTTAGCTAGCCTAGCTATAGACTTAGCTGGTTAGCTAGCCTAGCTATAGAGTTAGCTGGTTAGCTAGCCTAGCTATAGACTTAGCTGGTTAGCTAGCCTAGCTATAGACTTAGCTGGTTAGCTAGCCTAGCTATAGACTTAGCTGGTTAGCTAGCCTAGCTATAGACTTAGCTGGTTAGCTAGCCTAGCTATAGAGTTAGCTGGTTAGCTAGCCTAGCTATAGACTTAGCTGGTTAGCTAGCCTAGCTATAGACTTAGCTGGTTAGCTAGCCTAGCTATAGACTTAGCTGGTTAGCTAGCCTAGCTATAGACTTAGCTGGTTAGCTAGCCTAGCTATAGACTTAGCTGGTTAGCTAGCCTAGCTATAGACTTAGCTGGTTAGCTAGCCTAGCTATAGACTTAGCTGGTTAGCTAGCCTAGCTATAGACTTAGCTGGTTAGCTAGCCTAGCTATAGACTTAGCTGGTTAGCTAGCCTAGCTATAGACTTAGCTGGTTAGCTAGCCTAGCTATAGACTTAGCTGGTTAGCTAGCCTAGCTATAGACTTAGCTGGTTAGCTACCTTGAACGGCAATAATAGAAACACCTAACCACTAAAACATATGGACTCCTTTAGAAACCTACGAAACGGTGAGAAAAGTATGGAGCCGAATTTATCAAAGAAAGAAAGTGCCAACAGCTAAACAACGGCTAATCTGATGACGGAGAAGGGGAGGAGCTTACGTACAAAGAAAAAAAGACGGATGAAACAAAGCCGAATGTTGAACAAGGAATACAGACGTGTCTATCATAGTGGGAGGACTGCCAGTACGGAGTCAATGTGCAGTAATAACATGGCTATATACAGTACCAGTAATAACATGGCTATATACAGTACCAGTAATAACATGGCTATATACAGTACCAGTAATAACATGGTTATATACAGTACCGGTAATAACATGGTTATATCCAGTACCAGTAATAACATGGCTATATACAGTACCAGTAATAACATGGCTATATACAGTACCAGTAATAACATGGCTATATACAGTACCAGTAATAACATGGCTATATACAGTCCCAGTAATAACATGGCTATATACAGTCCCAGTAATAACATGGTTATATACAGTACCAGTAATAACATGGCTATATACAGTACCAGTAATAACATGGTTATATACAGTACCGGTAATAACATGGCTATATACAGTACCGGTAATAACATGGCTATATACAGTACCAGTAATAACATGGCTATATACAGTACCAGTAATAACATGGTTATATACAGTACCGGTAATAACATGGTTATATACAGTACCAGTAATAACATGGTTATATACAGTACCAGTAATAACATGGCTATATACAGTACCAGTAATAACATGGTTATATACAGTACCAGTAATAACATGGCTATATACAGTACCGGTAATAACATGGCTATATACAGTACCAGTAATAACATGGCTATATACAGTACCAGTAATAACATGGTTATATACAGTACCGGTAATAACACGGTTATATACAGTACCAGTAATAACACGGTTATATACAGTACCAGGTAATAACATGGTTATATACAGTACCAGTAATAACATGGTTATATACAGTACCAGTAATAACATGGCTATATACAGTACCAGTAATAACATGGCTATATACAGTACCAGTAATAACATGGTTATATATAGTACCAGTAATAACATGGTTATATACAGTACCAGTAATAACATGGCTATATACAGTACCAGTAATAACATGGTTATATATAGTACCGGTAATAACATGGTTATATACAGTACCAGTAATAACATGGTTATATATAGTACCAGTAATAACATGGCTATATACAGAACCAGTAATAACATGGTTATATACAGTACCAGTAATAACATGGCTATATACAGTACCAGTAATAGCATGGTTATATACAGTACCAGTAATAACATGGTTATATACAGTACCAGTAATAACATGGCTATATACAGTACCAGTAATAACATGGCTATATATAGTACCAGTAATAACATGGTTATATACAGTACCGGTAATAACATGGTTATATACAGTACTGGTAATAACATGGTTATATACAGTATCAGTAATAACATGGCTATATACAGTACCAGTAATAACATGGCTATATATAGTACCAGTAATAACATGGTTATATACAGTACCGGTAATAACATGGTTATATACAGTACCGGTAATAACATGGTTATATACAGTACTGGTAATAACATGGTTATATACAGTACCAGTAATAACATGGTTATATACAGTACCAGTAATAACATGGTTATATACAGTACCAGTAATAACATGGTTATATACTGTACCAGTAATAACATGGTTATATACAGTACCAGTAATAACATGGTTATATACAGTACCGGTAATAACATGGTTATATACAGTACCGGTAATAACATGGTTATATACAGTACCGGTAATAACATGGTTATATACAGTACCGGTAATAACATGGTTATATACAGTACCAGTAATAACATGGTTATATACAGTACCGGTAATAACATGGTTATATACAGTACCAGTAATAACATGGTTATATCCAGTACCAGTAATAACATGGTTATATACAGTACCAGTAATAACATGGTTATATACAGTACCAGTAATAACATGGTTATATACAGTACCAGTAATAACATGGCTATGTACAGTACCAGTAATAATATGGTTATATACAGTACCAGTAATAACATGGCTATATACAGTACCGGTAATAACATGGTTATATACAGTACCGGTAATAACATGGCTATATACAGTACCAGTAATAACATGGCTATATACAGTACCAGTAATAACATGGTTATATACAGTACCGGTAATAACATGGTTATATACAGTACCGGTAATAACATGGCTATATACAGAACCAGTAATAACATGGTTATATACAGTACCGGTAATAACATGGTTATATACAGTACCGGTAATAACATGGCTATATACAGTACCGGTAATAACATGGTTATATACAGTACCAGTAATAACATGGCTATATACAGTACCAGTAATAACATGGCTATATACAGTACCAGTAATAACATGGTTATATACAGTACCAGTAATAACATGGCTATATACAGTACCAGTAATAACATGGCTATATATAGTACCAGTAATAACATGGTTATATACAGTACCAGTAATAACATGGCTATATACAGTACCAGTAATAACATGGTTATATAGAGTACCAGTAATAACATGGTTATATACAGTACCGGTAATAACATGGTTATATACAGTACCGGTAATAACATGGCTATATACAGTACCGGTAATAACATGGCTATATACAGTACCGGTAATAACATGGTTATATATAGTACCAGTAATAACATGGCTATATACAGTACCAGTAATAACATGGTTATATACAGTACCAGTAATAACATGGCTATATACAGTACCAGTAATAACATGGTTATATACAGCACCAGAAATAACATGGCTATATACAGTACCAGTAATAACATGGCTATATACAGTACCGGTAATAACATGGCTATATACAGTACCAGTAATAACATGGTTATATACAGTACCAGTAATAACATGGCTATATACAGTACCAGTAATAACATGGCTATATACAGTACCAGTAATAACATGGTTATATATAGTACCAGTAATAACATGGTTATATACAGTACCAGTAATAACATGGCTATATACAGTACCAGTAATAACATGGTTATATATAGTACCGGTAATAACATGGTTATATACAGTACCAGTAATAACATGGTTATATATAGTACCAGTAATAACATGGCTATATACAGAACCAGTAATAACATGGTTATATACAGTACCAGTAATAACATGGCTATATACAGTACCAGTAATAGCATGGTTATATACAGTACCAGTAATAACATGGTTATATACAGTACCAGTAATAACATGGCTATATACAGTACCAGTAATAACATGGCTATATATAGTACCAGTAATAACATGGTTATATACAGTACCGGTAATAACATGGTTATATACAGTACTGGTAATAACATGGTTATATACAGTATCAGTAATAACATGGCTATATACAGTACCAGTAATAACATGGCTATATATAGTACCAGTAATAACATGGTTATATACAGTACCGGTAATAACATGGTTATATACAGTACCGGTAATAACATGGTTATATACAGTACTGGTAATAACATGGTTATATACAGTACCAGTAATAACATGGTTATATACAGTACCAGTAATAACATGGTTATATACAGTACCAGTAATAACATGGTTATATACTGTACCAGTAATAACATGGTTATATACAGTACCAGTAATAACATGGTTATATACAGTACCGGTAATAACATGGTTATATACAGTACCGGTAATAACATGGTTATATACAGTACCGGTAATAACATGGTTATATACAGTACCGGTAATAACATGGTTATATACAGTACCAGTAATAACATGGTTATATACAGTACCGGTAATAACATGGTTATATACAGTACCAGTAATAACATGGTTATATCCAGTACCAGTAATAACATGGTTATATACAGTACCAGTAATAACATGGTTATATACAGTACCAGTAATAACATGGTTATATACAGTACCAGTAATAACATGGCTATGTACAGTACCAGTAATAATATGGTTATATACAGTACCAGTAATAACATGGCTATATACAGTACCGGTAATAACATGGTTATATACAGTACCGGTAATAACATGGCTATATACAGTACCAGTAATAACATGGCTATATACAGTACCAGTAATAACATGGTTATATACAGTACCGGTAATAACATGGTTATATACAGTACCGGTAATAACATGGCTATATACAGAACCGGTAATAACATGGTTATATACAGTACCGGTAATAACATGGTTATATACAGTACCGGTAATAACATGGCTATATACAGTACCGGTAATAACATGGCTATATACAGTACCGGTAATAACATGGTTATATACAGTACCGGTAATAACATGGTTATATACAGTACCGGTAATAACATGGCTATATATAGTACCGGTAATAACATGGTTATATACAGTACCGGTAAATACATGGTTATATACAGTACCGGTAATAACATGGCTATATACAGTACCGGTAATAACATGGCTATATACAGTACCGGTAATAACATGGTTATATACAGTACCGGTAATAACATGGCTATATACAGTAGCGGTAATAACATGGTTATATACAGTACCGGTAATAACATGGCTATATACAGTACCGGTAATAACATGGCTATATACAGTACCGGTAATAACATGGCTATATACAGTACCGGTAATAACATGGCTATATACAGCACCGGTAATAACATGGTTTTATACAGTACCGGTAATAACATGGTTATATACAGTACCGGTAATAACATGGCTATATACAGTACCGGTAATAACATGGATATATACAGTACCGGTAATAACATGGCTATATACAGTACCGGTAATAACATGGCTATATACAGTACCGGTAATAACATGGCTATATACAGTACCGGTAATAACATGGCTATATACAGTACCGGTAATAACATGGCTATATATAGTACCGGTAATAACATGGTTATATAGAGTACCGGTAATAACATGGCTATTATACAGTACCGGTAATAACATGGCTATATACAGTACCGGTAATAACATGGTTATATACAGTACCGGTAATAACATGGCTATATACAGTACCAGTAATAACATGGTTATATACAGTACCAGTAATAACATGGCTATATACAGTACCAGTAATAACATGGCTATATAGAGTACCAGTAATAATATGGTTATATACAGTACCGGTAATAACATGGCTATATACAGTACCGGTAATAACATGGTTATATACAGTACCGGTAATAACATGGCTATATACAGTACCGGTAATAACATGGTTATATACAGTACCAGTAATAACATGGTTATATACAGTACCAGTAATAACATGGTTATATACAGTACCGGTAATAACATGGTTATATCCAGTACCGGTAATAACATGGCTATATACAGTACCGGTAATAACATGGTTATATACAGTACCAGTAATAACATGGCTATATACAGTACCAGTAATAACATGGCTATATACAGTACCAGTAATAACATGGTTATATACAGTACCAGTAATAACATGGCTATATACAGTACCAGTAATAACATGGCTATATATAGTACCAGTAATAACATGGTTATATACAGTACCAGTAATAACATGGCTATATACAGTACCAGTAATAACATGGTTATATAGAGTACCAGTAATAACATGGTTATATACAGTACCGGTAATAACATGGTTATATACAGTACCGGTAATAACATGGCTATATACAGTACCGGTAATAACATGGCTATATACAGTACCGGTAATAACATGGTTATATATAGTACCAGTAATAACATGGCTATATACAGTACCAGTAATAACATGGTTATATACAGTACCAGTAATAACATGGCTATATACAGTACCAGTAATAACATGGTTATATACAGCACCAGAAATAACATGGCTATATACAGTACCAGTAATAACATGGCTATATACAGTACCGGTAATAACATGGCTATATACAGTACCAGTAATAACATGGCTATATACAGTACCAGTAATAACATGGCTATATACAGCACCGGTAATAACATGGTTATATACTGTACCAGTAATAACATGGCTATATACAGTACCAGTAATAACATGGTTATATACAGTACCGGTAATAACATGGTTATATACAGTACCGGTAATAACATGGTTATATACAGTACCGGTAATAACATGGCTATATACAGTACCGGTAATAACATGGCTATATACAGTACCGGTAATAACATGGTTATATACTGTACCAGTAATAACATGGTTATATACTGTACCAGTAATAACATGGCTATATACAGTACCGGTAATAACATGGTTATATACAGCACCAGAAATAACATGGCTATATACAGTACCAGTAATAACATGGTTATATACAGTACCAGTAATAACATGGCTATATACAGTACCAGTAATAACATGGTTATATACAGTACCAGTAATAACATGGCTATATACAGCACCAGAAATAACATGGCTATATACAGTACCAGTAATAACATGGTTATATACAGTACCAGTAATAACATGGCTATATACAGTACCAGTAATAACATGGTTATATACAGTACCAGTAATAACATGGTTATATATAGTACCAGTAATAACATGGTTATATACAGTACCAGTAATAACATGGTTATATACAGTACCAGTAATAACATGGCTATATACAGTACCAGTAATAACATGGCTATATACAGTACCAGTAATAACATGGCTAAATGCAGTACCAGTAATAACATGGCTATATACAGTACCAGTAATAACATGGTTATATACATTACCGGTAATAACATGGTTATATACAGTACCAGTAATAACATGGTTATATACAGTACCAATAATAACATGGCTATATACAGTACCAGTAATAACATGGTTATATACAGTACCAGTAATAACATGGTTATATACAGTACCAGTAATAACATGGCTATGTAGAGTACCAGTAATAACATGGCTATATACAGTACCAGTAATAACATGACTATATACAGTACCAGTAATAACATGGCTATATACAGCACCAGTAATAACATGGTTATATACAGTACCAGTAATAACATGGCTATATACAGTACCAGTAATAACATGGCTATATACAGTACCAGTAATAACATGGCTATATACAGTACCAGTAATAACATGGCTATATAGAGTACCAGTAATAACATGGCTATATACAGTCCCAGTAATAACATGATTATATACAGTACCAGTAATAACATGGCTATATACAGTCCCAGTAATAACATGGCTATATACAGTACCAGTAATAACATGGCTATATACAGTACCGGTAATAACATGGTTATATATAGTACCAGTAATAACATGGTTATATACAGTACCAGTAATAACATGGCTATATACAGTACCAGTAATAACATGGCTATATACAGTACCGGTAATAACATGGTTATATCCAGTACCGGTAATAACATGGCTATATACAGTACCAGTAATAACATGGCTATATACAGTACCGGTAATAACATGGTTATATATAGTACCAGTAATAACATGGTTATATACAGTACCAGTAATAACATGGCTATATACAGTACCAGTAATAACATGGCTATATACAGTACCGGTAATAACATGGTTATATCCAGTACCGGTAATAACATGGCTATATACAGTACCGGTAATAACATGGTTATATACAGTACTAGTAATAACATGGTTATATACAGTACCAGTAATAACATGGTTATATACAGTACCGGTAATAACATGGTTATATAGAGTACCAGTAATAACATGGCTATATACAGTCCCAGTAATAACATGGTTATATACAGTACCAGTAATAACATGGCTATATACAGTACCGGTAATAACATGGCTATATACAGTACCAGTAATAACATGGCTATATACAGTACCGGTAATATCTAGAGTCTGTATCATATCTTCTCGGTCTGCACAATAGTCAGAAATAGATTACAGGAAGATAAGCCTACTTTTGCATGTTTCATTGATTTCCAGAAAGCTTTTGATTTTGTAAATAGGGATCTTCTAGCCTGTAGTTTGTTAAAGGCAGGGGTTGATGGGAAATGTTAATGTGCAATCCAGTCTCTCTACAAAGCTCGGTGTGCATGTTAATGAATATGGAACAGATTGGTTTCCAATACCCTCAGGTAAAACAAGGAGACGCCTTATCACCGATTCTGTTTGCTATGTTTATTAAGGATTTGGCAAAAGAAATGTAGCTGAGGAGACAGACCACCAGATATACCCTGGCATTATGTAGCTGAGGAGACAGACCACCAGATATACCCTGGCATTATGTAGCTGAGCCATGAGGAGACAGACCACCAGATATACCCTGGCATTATGTAGCTGGGGAGACAGACCACCAGATATACCCTGGCATTATTTGGCTGAGCCACGAGGAGACAGACCACCAGATATACCCTGGCATTATGTAGCTGAGGAGACAGACCACCAGATATACCCTGGCATTATGTAGCTGAGGAGACAGACCACCAGATATACCCTGGCATTATGTGACTGAGGAGACAGACCACCAGATATACCCTGGCATTATGAAGCTGAGGAGACAGACCACCAGATATATCCTGGCATTATGTAGCTGAGGAGACAGACCACCAGATTTACCCTGTCATTATGTAGCTGAGGAGACAGACCACCAGATATACCCTGGCATTATTTGGCTGAGCCATGAGGAGACAGACCACCAGATATACCCTGGCATTATGTGGCTGAGGAGACAGACCACCAGACATACCCTGGCATTATGTAGTTGAGGAGACAGACCACCAGATATACCCTGGCATTATGTAGCTGAGCCATGAGGAGACAGACCACCAGATATACCCTGGCATTATGTAGCTGAGGAGAATGACCACCAGATATACCCTGGCATTATGTAGCTGAGCCATGAGGAGACAGACCACCAGATATACCCTGGCATTATGTAGCTGGGGAGACAGACCACCAGATATACCCTGGCATTATTTGGCTGAGCCACGAGGAGACAGACCACCAGATATACCCTGGCATTATGTAGCTGAGGAGACAGACCACCAGATATACCCTGGCATTATGTAGCTGAGGAGACAGACCACCAGATATACCCTGGCATTATGTGACTGAGGAGACAGACCACCAGATATACCCTGGCATTATGAAGCTGAGGAGACAGACCACCAGATATATCCTGGCATTATGTAGCTGAGGAGACAGACCACCAGATATACCCTGTCATTATGTAGCTGAGGAGACAGACCACCAGATATACCCTGGCATTATTTGGCTGAGCCATGAGGAGACAGACCACCAGATATACCCTGGCATTATGTGGCTGAGGAGACAGACCACCAGACATACCCTGGCATTATGTAGTTGAGGAGACAGACCACCAGATATACCCTGGCATTATGTAGCTGAGCCATGAGGAGACAGACCACCAGATATACCCTGGCATTATGTAGCTGAGGAGAATGACCACCAGATATACCCTGGCATTATGTAGCTGAGCCATGAGGAGACAGACCACCAGATATACCCTGGCATTATGTAGCTGAGGAGACAGACCACCAGATATAGCCTGGCATTATGTAGCTGAGGAGACAGACCACCAGATATAGCCTGGCATTATGTGGCTGAGGAGACAGACCACCAGACATACCCTGGCATTATGTAGTTGAGGAGACAGACCACCAGATATACCCTGGCATTATGTAGCTGAGGAGAAAGACCACCAGATATACCCTAGCATTATGTGGCTGAGCCAAGAGGAGACAGACCACCAGATATACCCTGGCATTATGTAGCTGAGGAGACAGACCACCAGATATACCCTAGCATTATGTAGCTGAGGAGACAGACCACAATATATACCCTGGCATTATGTGGCTGAGGATATACCCTGGAATTATGTAGCTAAGCCATGAGGAGACAGACCACCAGATATAACCTGGCATTATGTAGCTGAGGAGACAGACCACCAGATTTACCCTGGCATTATGTAGCTGA
The DNA here is from genome assembly GCF_964263955.1 of Coregonus lavaretus. Classification (NCBI taxonomy): domain Eukaryota; kingdom Metazoa; phylum Chordata; class Actinopteri; order Salmoniformes; family Salmonidae; genus Coregonus; species Coregonus lavaretus. The sequence goes on from NW_028161998.1 coordinate 26,656, forward strand.
GGAGAAAGACCACCAGATATACCCTGGCATTATGTAGCTGAGCCATGAGGAGACAGACCACCAGATATACCCTGGCATTATGTAGCTGAGGAGACAGACCACCAGATATACCCTGGCATTATGTGGCTGAGCCATGAGGAGACAGACCACCAGATATACCCTGGCATCATGTAGCTGAGGAGACAGACCACCAGATATACCCTGGCATTATGTAGCTGAGGAGAAAGACCACCATATATACCCTGGCATTATGTGGCTGAGGAGACAGACCACCAGACATACCCTGGCATTATGTAGTTGAGGAAACAGACCACCAGATATACCCTGGCATTATGTAGCTGAGGAGACAGACCACCAGATATACCCTGTCAATATGTGGCTGAGGAGACAGACCACCAGATATACCCTGGCATTATGTAGCTGATGAGCAGACCACCATATAAACCCTGGCATTATGTGGCTGAGAAATGAGGAGACAGACCACCACATATACCCTGGCATTATGTAGCTGAGGAGACAGACCACCAGATATACCCTAGCATTATGTAGCTGAGGAGACAGACCACCAGATATACCCTGGCTTTATGTGGCTGAGGAGACAGACCACCAGACATACCCTGGCATTATGTAGCTGAGGAGACAGACCACCAGATATACCCTGGCATTATGTAGCTGAGCCAAGAGGAGACAGACCACCAGATATACCCTGGAATTATGTAGCTGAGCCATGAGGAGACAGACCACCAGATATACCCTGGCATTATGTAGCTGAGGAGACAGACCACCAGATATACCCTGGCATTATGTAGATGAGGAGACAGACCACCAGATATACCCTGGCATTATGTAGCTGAGGAGAAAGACCACCAGATATACCCTGGCATTATGTGGCTGAGCCATGAGGAGACAGACCACCAGTTATACCCTGGCATTATGTAGCTGAGGAGACAGACCACCAGATATACCCTGGCATTATGTAGCTGAGGAGACAGACCACCAGATATACCCTGGCATTATGTGGCTGAGCCATGAGGGATCAGACCACCAGATATACCCTGGCATTATGTTGCTGAGGAGACAGACAACCAGATATACCCTGGCATTATGTAGCTGAGGAGACAGACCACCAGTTATACCCTGGCATTATGTAGCTGAGGAGACAGACCACCAGATATACCCTGGCATTATGTAGCTGAGGAGACAGACCACCAGATATACCCTAGCATTATGTGGCTGAGCCAAGAGGAGACAGACCACCAGATATACCCTGGCATTATGTAGCTGAGGAGACAGACCACCAGATATACCCTGTCATTATGTTGCTGAGCCATGAGGAGACAGACCACCAGATATACCCTGGCATTATGTAGCTACCAGATATACCCTGGCATTATGTGGCTGAGCCATGAGGAGACAGACCAACAATATACCCTGGCATTATGTAGCTGAGGAGACAGACCACCAGATATACCCTGGCATTATGTAGCTGAGGAGACAGACCACCAGATATACCCTGGCATTATGTGGCTGAGGAGACAGACCACCAGACATACCCTGGCATTATGTAGTTGAGGAGACAGACCACCAGATATACCCTGGCATTAGGTAGCTGAGGAGACAGACCACCAGATATACCCTGGCATTATGTAGCTGAGGAGACAGACCAACAGATATACCCTGGCATTATGTAGCTGAGCCAAGAGGAGACAGACCACCAGATATACCCTGGCATTATGTAGCTGAGGAGACAGACCACCAGATATACCCTGGCATTATGTGGCTGAGCCATGAGGAGACAGACCAACAATATACCCTGGCATTATGTAGCTGAGGAGAAAGACCACCAGATATACCCTGGCATTATGTAGCTGAGCAGACAGACCACCAGATATACCCTGGCATTATGTGGCTGAGGAGACAGACCACCAGACATACCCTGGCATTATGTAGTTGAGGAGACAGACCACCAGATATACCTTGGCATTAGGTAGCTGAGGAGACAGACCACCAGATATACCCTGTCATTATGTGGCTGAGGAGACAGACCACCAGATATACCCTGGCATTATGTAGCTGAGGAGACAGACCACCAGATATACCCTGGCATTATGTGGCTGAGGAGACAGACCACCAGACATACCCTGGCATTATGTAGTTGAGGATACAGACCACCAGATATACCCTGGCATTATGTAGCTGAGGAGACAGACCACCAGATATACCCTGTCATTATGTGGCTGAGGAGACAGACCACCAGATATACCCTGGCATTATGTAGCTGAGGAGACAGACCACCAGATATACCCTGGCATTATGTAGCAGAGGAGACAGACCACCAGATATACCCTGGCATTATGTAGCTGAGGAGACAGACCACCAGATATACCCTGGCATTATGTAGCTGAGCCATGAGGAGACAGACCACCAGATATACCCTGGCATTATGTGGCTGAGCCATGAGGAGACAGACCACCAGATATACCCTGGAATTATGTAGCTGAGCCATGAGGAGACAGACCACCAGATATAACCTGGAATTATGTAGCTGAGGAGACAGACCACCAGATATACCCTGGCATTATGTAGCTGAGGAGACAGACCACCAGATATACCGTGGCATTATGTGTTCCTGAGTGGCGCAGTGGTCTAAGGCGCTGCATATCTGTGCCACTAGAGATCCTGGTTCGAATCCAGGCTCTGTCGCAGCCGGCCGCAACCGGGAGACTCATGGGCGGCGCACATTTGGCCCAGCGTCGTCCAGGGTCGAGGAGGGAATGGCCGGCAGGGATGTAGCTCAGTTGATAGAGCATGGCGTTTGCAACGCCAGGGTTGTGGGTTCGATTCCCACGGGGGGCCAGTATATATAAAGAATATATATTTATTTACTAACTGTAAGTCGCTATGGATAAGAGTGTCTGCTAAATGATGTAAATGTAATTACGTAGCTGAGGAGACAGACCACCAGATATACCCTGGCATTATGTAGCTGAGGAGAAAGACCACCAGATATACCCTGGCATTATGTGGCTGAGCCATGAGGAGACAGACCACCAGATATATCCTGGCATTATGTAGCTGAGGAGACAGACCACCAGATATACCCTGGCATTATGTAGCTGAGGAGACAGACCACCAGATATACCCTGGCATTATGTGGCTGAGCCAAGAGGAGACACACCACCAGATATACCCTGGCATTATGTAGCTGAGGAGACAGACCACCAGATATACCCTGGCATTATGTAGCTGAGGAGACACACCACCAGATATACCCTGGCATTATGTGGCTGAGCCAAGAGGAGACACACCACCAGATATACACTGGCATTATGTAGCTGAGGAGACAGACCACCAGATATACCCTGGCATTATGTAGCTGAGCCATGAGGAGACAGACCACCAGATATACCCTGGCATTATGTAGCTGAGGAGACAGACCACCAGATATACCCTGGCATTATGTAGCTGAGGAGACAGACCACCAGATATACCCTGGCATTATGTAGCTTAGGAGACAGACCACCAGATATACCCTGGCATTATGTAGCTGAGCCATGAGGAGACAGACCACCAGATATACCCTGGCATTATGTAGCTGAGGAGACAGACCACCAGATATACCCTGGCATTATGTGGCTGAGCCATGAGGAGAGAGACCAACAATATACCCTGGCATTATGTAGCTGAGGAGACAGACCACCAGATATACCCTGGCATTATGTAGCTGAGGAGACAGACCACCAGATATACCCTGGTATTATGTAGCTGAGGAGACAGACCACCAGATATACCCTGGCATTATGTAGCTGAGGAGACAGACCAACAGATATACCCTGGCATTATGTAGCTGAGGAGACAGACCACCAGATATACCCTGGCATTATGTAGCTGAGGAGACAGACCACCAGATATACCCTGGCATTATGTGGCTGAGCCATGAGGAGACAGACCACCAGATATACCCTGGCATTATGTAGCTGAGGAGACAGACCACCAGATATACCCTGGCATTATGTAGCTGAGGAGACAGACCACCAGATATACCCTGGCATTATGTAGCTGGGGAGACAGACCACCAGATATACCCTGGCATTATGTAGCTGAGGAGACAGACCACCAGATATACCCTGGCATTATGTAGCTGAGCCATGAGGAGACAGACCACCAGATATACCCTGGCATTATGTAGCTGAGGAGACAGACCACCAGATATACCCTGGCATTATGTAGCTGAGGAGAAAGACCACCAGATATACCCTGGCATTATGTGGCTGAGCCATGAGGAGACAGACCACCAGTTATACCCTGGCATTATGTAGCTGAGGAGACAGACCACCAGATATACCCTGACATTATGTAGCTGAGGAGACAGACCACCAGATATACCCTGGCATTATGTGGCTGAGCCATGAGGAGACAGACCACCAGATATACCCTGGCATTATGTAGCTGAGGAGACAGACCACCAGATATAGCCTGGCATTATGTGGCTGAGGAGACAGACCACCAGACATACCCTGGCATTATGTAGTTGAGGAGACAGACCACCAGATATACCCTGGCATTATGTAGCTGAGCCATGAGGAGACAGACCACCAGATATACCCTGGCATTATGTAGCTGAGGAGACAGACCACCATATATAACCTGGCATTATGTGGCTGAGGAAACAGACCACCAGATATACCCTGCCATTATGTAGCAGAGGAGACAGACCAACAGATATACCCTGTCATTATGTGGCTGAGGAGACAGACCACCAGATATACCCTGGCATTATGTAGCTGAGGAGCAGACAACCATATATACCCTGGCATTATGTGGCTGAGCCATGAGGAGACAGACCACCAGATATACCCTGGCATTATGTAGCTGAGGAGACAGACCACCAGATATACCCTGGCATTATGTGGCTGAGCCATGAGGAGACAGACCACCAGATATACCCTGGCAATATGTAGCTGAGGAGACAGACCACCAGATATACCCTGGCATTATGTAGCTGAGGAGAAAGACCACCAGATATACCCTGGCATTATGTAGCTGAGGAGACAGACCACCAGATATACCCTGGCATTATGTGGCTGAGCCATGAGGAGACAGACCACCAGATATACCCTGGAATTATGTAGCTGAGCCATGAGGAGACAGACCACCAGATATACCCTGGCAATACGTAGCTGAGGAGACAGACCACCAGATATACCCTGGCATTATGTAGCTGAGGAGACAGACCACCAGATATACCCTGGCATTATGTAGCTGAGGAGACAGACCACCAGATATACCCTGGCATTATGTGGCTGAGCCATGAGGAGACAGACCACCAGATATACCCTGGCATTATGTAGCTGAGGAGACAGACCACCAGATATACCCTGGCATTATGTAGCTGAGGAGACAGACCACCAGATATACCCTGGCATTATGTAGCTGGGGAGACAGACCACCAGATATACCCTGGCATTATGTAGCTGAGGAGACAGACCACCAGATATACCCTGGCATTATGTAGCTGAGCCATGAGGAGACAGACCACCAGATATACCCTGGCATTATGTAGCTGAGGAGATAGACCACCAGATATACCCTGGCATTATGTAGCTGAGGAGAAAGACCACCAGATATACCCTGGCATTATGTGGCTGAGCCATGAGGAGACAGACCACCAGTTATACCCTGGCATTATGTAGCTGAGGAGACAGACCACCAGATATACCCTGACATCATGTAGCTGAGGAGACAGACCACCAGATATACCCTGGCATTATGTGGCTGAGGAGACAGACCACCAGATATACCCTGGCATTATGTAGCTGAGGAGAAAGACCACCAGATATACCCTGGCATTATGTAGCTGAGCCATGAGGAGACAGACCACCAGATATACCCTGGCATTGTGTAGCTGAGGAGACAGACCACCAGATATACCCTGGCATTATGTAGCTGAGCCATGAGGAGACAGACCACCAGATATACCCTGGCATTGTGTAGCTGAGGAGTCAGACCACCAGATATACCCTGACATTATGTGGCTGAGGAGACAGACCACCAGATATACCCTGGCATTATGTAGCTGAGGAGAATGACCACCAGATATACCCTGGCATTATGTAGCTGAGGAGATAGACCACCAGATATACCCTGGCATTATGTAGCTGAGGAGAAAGACCACCAGCTATACCCTGGCATTATGTGGCTGAGCCATGAGGAGACAGACCACCAGTTATACCCTGGCATTATGTAGCTGAGGAGACAGACCACCAGATATACCCTGACATTATGTAGCTGAGGAGACAGACCACCAGATATACCCTGGCATTATGTGGCTGAGGAGACAGACCACCAGATATACCCTGGCATTATGTAGCTGAGGAGAAAGACCACCAGATATACCCTGGCATTATGTAGCTGAGCCATGAGGAGACAGACCACCAGATATACCCTGGCATTGTGTAGCTGAGGAGACAGACCACCAGATATACCCTGGCATTATGTAGCTGAGCCATGAGGAGACAGACCACCAGATATACCCTGGCATTGTGTAGCTGAGGAGACAGACCACCAGATATACCCTGACATTATGTGGCTGAGGAGACAGACCACCAGCTATACCCTGGCATTATGTAGCTGAGGAGACAGACCACCAGATATACCCTGGCATTATGTAGCTGAGGAGACAGACCACCAGATATACCCTGGCATTATGTAGCTGAGGAGACAGACCACCATATATAACCTGGCATTATGTGGCTGAGGAGACAGACCACCAGACATACCCTGGCATTATGTAGTTGAGGAAACAGACCACCAGATATACCCTGGCATTATGTAGCAGAGGAGACAGACCAACAGATATACCCTGTCATTATGTGGCTGAGGAGACAGACCACCAGATATACCCTGGCATTATGTAGCTGAGGAGCAGACCACCATATATACCCTGGCATTATGTGGCTGAGCCATGAGGAGACAGACCACCAGATATACCCTGGCATTATGTGGCTGAGCCATGAGGAGACAGACCACCAGATATACCCTGGCAATATGTAGCTGAGGAGACAGACCACCAGATATACCCTGGCATTATGTAGCTGAGGAGAAAGACCACCAGATATACCCTGGCATTATGTAGCTGAGGAGACAGACCACCAGATATACCCTGGCATTATGTGGCTGAGCCATGAGGAGACAGACCACCAGATATACCCTGGCATTATGTAGCTGAGGAGACAGACCACCAGATATACCCAGGCATTATGTAGCTGAGGAGACAGACCACCAGATATACCCTGGCATTATGTGGCTGAGCCATGAGGAGGCAGACCACCAGATATACCCTGGCATTATGTAGCTGAGGAGACAGACCACCAGATATACCCTGGCATTATGTAGCTGAGCCATGAGGAGACAGACCACCAGATATACCCTGGCATTATGTAGCTGAGGAGACAGACCACCAGATATACCCTGGCATTATGTAGCTGAGGAGACAGACCACCAGATATACCCTGGAATTATGTAGCTGAGGAGACAGACCACCAGATATACCCTGGCATTATGTAGCTGAGGAGACAGACCACCAGATATACCCTGGCATTATGTAGCTGAGGAGACAGACCACCAGATATACCCTGGCATTATGTAGCTGAGGAGACAGACCACCAGATATACCCTGGCATTATGTAGCTGAGGACACAGACCACCAGATATACCCTGGCATTATGTGGCTGAGCCATGAGGAGACAGACCACCAGATATACCCTGGCATTATGTGGCTGAGGAGACAGACCACCAGATATACCCTGGCATTATGTAGCTGAGCCATGAGGAGACAGACCACCAGATATACCCTGGCATTATGTGGCTGAGCCATGAGGAGACAGACCACCAGATATACCCTGGCATTATGTGGCTGAGGAGACAGACCACCAGATATACCCTGGCATTATGTGGCTGAGCCATGAGGATTAACTGAAATGTTTTTTGTCCATTGTGTATTTTCGTTTGCAGAATATTTAGATTAAAAATGGAATAAGAAAAAAAGTGTGACCTATAATTAAATGATACTAATATTTATCTCCTATACAGCAAATGGTACGTATGTACAGTTGAAGTCGGAAGTTTACATACACCTTAGCCAGATACATTTAAACTCTGTTTTTCACAATTCCGGACATTCAATTCTAGTAAAAAGTCCCTGTCTTAGGTCAGTTAGGATCACCACTTTATTTTAAGAATGTGAAATGTCAGAATAATAGTAGACAGAATGATTTATTCCAGCTTTTATTTATTTTATCACATTCCCAGTGGGTCAGAAGTTTACATACACTCAATTAGTATTTGGTAGCATTGCCTTTACATTGTTTAACTTGGGTCAAACGTTTCGGGTAGCCTTCCACAAGCTTCCCACAATAAGTTGGGTGAATTTTGGCACATTCCTCCTGACAGAGCTGGTGTAACTGAGTCAGGTTTGTAGGCCTCCGTGCTCACTTTTTCAGTTCTGCCCACAAATGTTCTATAGAATTGAGGTCAGGGCTTTGTGATGGCCACTCCAATACCTTGACTTTGTTGTCCTTAAGCCATTTTGCCACAACTTTGGAAGTATGCTTGGGGTCATTGTCCATTTGGAAGACCCATTTGCGACCAAGCTTTAACTTCCTGACTGATCAATCAATCAATCAATTTTATTTTATATAGCCCTTCTTACATCAGCTAATATCTCGAAGTGCTGTACAGAAACCCAGCCTAAAACCCCAAACAGCTAGTAATGCAGGTGTAGAAGCACGGGGGCTAGGAAAAACTCCCTAGAAAGGCAAAACCTAGGAAGAAACCTAGAGAGGAACCAGGCTATGAGGGGTGGCCAGTCCTCTTCTGGCTGTGCCGGGTGGAGATTATAACAAAACCATGCCAAGATGTTCAAAAATGTTCATAAGTGACAAGCATGGTCAAATAATAATCAGGAATAAATCTCAGTTGGCTTTTCATAGCCGATCATTAGAGTTTAAAACAGCAGGTCTGGGACAGGTAGGGGTTCCATAACCGCAGGCAGAACAGTTTAAACTGGAATAGCAGCAAGGCCAGGCGGACTGGGGACAGCAAGGAGTCACCACGGCCGGTAGTCCCGACGTATGGTCCTAGGGCTCAGGTCTCTCAGTTGGCTTTTCATAGCCGATCATTTAGAGTTGAAAACAGCAGGTCTGGGACAGGTAGGGGTTTCGTAGCCGCAGGCAGAACAGTTGAAACTGGAATAGCAGCAAGGCCAGGCGGACTGGGGACAGCAAGGTGTCATCATGCCCGGTAGTCCTGATGTCTTGAGATGTTGCTTCATTATATCCACATAATGTTCCTTCCTCATGATGCCATCTATTTTGTGAAGTGCACCAGTCCCTCCTGCAGCAAAGCACCCCCACAGCATGATGCTGCCACCCCCGTGCTTCACGGTTGGGATGGTGTTCTTTTGCTTGCAAGCATCCCCCTTTTTCCTCCAAACATAACGATGGTCATTATGGCCAAACAGTTCTATTTTTGTTTCATCAGACCAGAGGACATTTCTCCAAAAAGTACGATCTCTGTCCCGATGTTGCAGTTGCAAACCATAGTCTGGCTTTTTTATGGCGGTTTTGGAGCAGTGGCTTCTTTCTTGTTGAGCGGCCTTTCAGGTTATGTCAATTTAGGACTCGTTTTACTGTGAATATAGAAACTTCTGTACCTGTTTCCTCCCGCATCTTCACAAGGTCATTTGCTGTTGTTCTGGGATTGATTTGCACTTTTCGCACCAAAGTACGTTAATCTCTAGGAGACAGAACGTGTCTCCTTCCTGAGCGGTATAACGGCTGCGTGGTCCCATGGTGTTTATACTTGCGTACTATTGTTTGTACAGATGAACGTGGTACCTTCAGGCGTTTGGAAATTGCTCCCAAGGATGAACCAGACTTGTGGAGGTCTACAATTTTTTTTCTGAGGTCTTGGCTGATTTCTTTTGATTTTCCCATGATGTCAAACAAAGAGGCACTGAGTTTGAAGGTAGGTCTTGAAATATATCCACAGGGACACCTACAATTGACTCAAATTATGTCAGAAGCTTCTAAAGCCATGACATCATTTTCTGGAATTTTCCAAGCTGTTTAAAGGCACAGTCAACTTAGTGTATGTAAACTTCTGACCCACTGGAATTGTGATACAGTGAATTATAAGTGAAATAATCTGTCTGTAAACAATTGTTGGAAAAATGCACAAAGTTGATATCCTAACCGACTTGCCAAAACTATAGTTTGCTAACAAGAAATGTGTGGAGTGGTTGAAAAACGAGTTTTAATGACTCCAACCTAAGTGTATGTAAACTTCCGACTTCAACTGTAGGTACGGTTGCAAAATTCCAGGGGCCTCATTTATCAATCATGCGTAGGCACAAATCTGTGCGTAAACCATGTGTGGGATCATTTCCATGCAAAGTGTGAGATTTATCAACATGAACATTTGCTTGAGAGTGTGCCTAAATTTAACCACACAGTCATGAGCATGCATACGCACAGTGCCAAGTGGTGGAATATGGGAACTTCTTGTCAAGCTTAGAATGGGGAAAATATATGTTGAAAATGTGTGAAATTGTGAGAGTAATAATTTAATCATTTTTCGATTTAATTCTATTTCCATTGTGAATTCATGCATATCTTGATAGCCTATGTATCATTTGACCACATCAATGCATTTGTTACGATAATAACCCATATAAAGTACAGTAATCTGTTAATTTAGAGGCACGTGTGAAAGTGAAACTCTTGTAGAGATAATGGGAAATCGAATGAGAGATGGCTTATCTTGCTCTGTTGGAAGCTGCATTTCGCAGAGAGCGCATTTTTAGACACAGTTGGGACTTTTTTTGCAGAAAGTACAGATTGGCTCATCAGATATAAGTTCCCAAAAACAATCTTATAGGATCTTTGCGACAATTTAAGACCTACTTTAGAAAGGCAAAAACATGCCTTTCCGATGTGCTATCCACCCTCGGGTTTTTGGGTACTTTTCAGTTGGAACTTGCCGATCGGCATCTCACATCCCTCGATGAGCCAATGTTTTGGATGCAATCATCAGCAAAACGAACTGTAACATACAATTTCCATACACCATTACACAACAGGTTGAAGTCAAGAAGGATTTATTTGCCGTCAATGGGTTCTCAAATACGAACGGAGCAATAGACGGCACCCACATCGCCATAAAAGCACCATCCCAAAACGACTTCAACTATGTGAACAGAAAACTCTTATTGTGCAGGTGATAGGTTATGTGATGCGCAAAAAACGCTGCTGATTGTGGTGGCAAGGTGGCCAGGTGGAATGCACGACTCGTTCATTCTGCAGAACAGCAATGTTGGCCTGTATGCCTACATGAAGGACCTGTTGAGGATGGATGGCGTATTGGTGAGTGTTGCCTACTCATTTGAAGTATATTTGCCATTGCTAAAGCAACTTGAATTGTCCTAATGGTCATGTCTTTGTAGCTTTGTTTTTATTTTTACTGGTCAAACCACAACTGAGTGAGCCAAATAAAACCTTTTGGTTTTACTCAATCTCTGACACTAGCGCCTCTATTTCAGTCTCATAAACGTTTTCCGTTGTATTTCATTGTATGGCATGGTATATTTCCCACGGGCTTTAAATATATGATTTTGACCATATGTGGTTAAAAAGGGGCGTTTCGAAATGCTAGTTGCCAAGGTCGTGCATGAGCACTAAAGCTGAAAACAATGGAATTTATTGAAAGTTTCCGGAATTTTGCAACCCTACTTCTAGGAAGATTTCAACCCACTTAATCAAGAACATTTCCATGTTTCACCAATATTGCAAAGCCCTAGTTATTTTGGTGCTTTGACAAAGTCATTTCTGAAGATTATTTATTTCATTTGGTTAGTGTTCATTTATGTCTGTCCCTCATTTTAAGGTCAACTCTGTTTCTGTATGTCAACTGAACTCTCGTTGTAAAATGGTGAAACTATTCCTTTTAAAATGTTTTTTTTTTTCTCAAAAGAAACGTTGAACATAGTTTAAAAGCAGGTGAGCTGGTTCTACTCTTTTTGGCAATTTCCTGGTGTTTTGTGGTTGAAAACTGAGTGGGTCGAGCATAACACGTCAACCTTGTTACCCATAGATAGACAGGCTAGAAATGTTTCATCAATTTCTTATTTTTTTGTGAAGCTTGCATTCAATTGCCACTCCCTAT
>NW_028161997.1:0-7000 GCF_964263955.1 Coregonus lavaretus
AAAATAAAGAAAAAACCTTGAATGAGTAGGTGTTCTACAACTTTTGACCGGTAGTGTACAGTTGAAGTCGGAAGTTTACATACACCTTAGCCAAATACATTTAAACTCAGTTTTTCACAATTCCTGATATTTAATCCTAGTAACAATTCCCTATCTTAGGTCAGTTAGGATCACCACTTTATTTTAAGAATGTGAAATGTCAGAATAATTGTAGAGAGAATGATTTATTTCAGCTTTTATTTATTTCATCACATTCCCAGTGGGTCAGAAGTTTACATACACTCAATTAGTATTTGGTAGCATTGCCTTTAAATTGTTTAACTTGGGTCAAATGTTTCGGGTAGCCTTCCACAAGCTTCCCACAATAAGTTGGGTGAATATTGGCCCATTTCTCCTGACAGAGCTGGTGTAACTGAATCAGGTTTGTAGGCCTCCTTGCTCGCACATGCTTTTTCAGTTCTGCCCACACATGTTCTATAGGATTGAGGTCAGGGCTTTGTGATGGCCACTCCAATACCTTGACTTTGTTGTCCTTAAGCCATTTTGCCGCAACTTTGGAAGTATGCTTGGAGTCATTGTCCATTTGGAAGACCCATTTGCAACCAAACTTTAACTTCCTGACTGATGTCTTGAGATGTTGCATTAATATATCCACATAATTTTCCTTCCTCATGATGCCATCTATTTTGTGAAGTGCACCAGTCCCTCCTGCAGCAAAGCACCCCCACAACATGATGCTGCCACCCCCGTGCTTCACGGTTGGGATGGTGTTCTTCGGCTTGCAAGCCGCCCCTTTTTCCTCCAAACATAACAATGGTCATTATGGCCAAACAGTTCTATTTTGGTTTCATCAGACCAGAGGACATTTCTCCAAAAAGTATGATCTTTGTCCCCATGTGCAGTTGCAAACCGTAGTCTGGCATTTTTATGACGGTTTTGGAGCAGTGGCTTCTTCCTTGCTGAACGGCCTTTCAGGTTATGTCGATATAGGACTCGTTTTACTGTGGATATAGATATTTTTGTACCTGTTTCCTCGAGCATCTTCACAAGGTCCTTTGCTGTTGTTCTGGGATTGATTTGCACTTTTCGCACCAAAGTACGTTCATCTCTAGGAGACAGAACGCGTCTCCTTCCTGAGTGGTATGACGGCTGCGTGGTCCCATGGTGTTTGTGGTCCTCTGTAGCTCAGCTGGTAGAGCACGGTGCTTGTAACGCCAAGGTAGTGGGTTCGATCCCCGGGACCACCCATACACAAAAATGTATGCACGCATGACTGTAAGTCGCTTTGGATAAAAGCGTCTGCTAAATGGCATATAATTAATTTATAATGATAATTTATACTTGCATACTATTGTTTGTACAGATGAACGTGGTACCATTAGGCGTTTGGAAATTGCTCCCAAGGATGAACCAAACTTGTGGAGGTCTACAACTTTCTTTCTGAGGTCTTGGCTGATTTCTTTTGATTTTCCCATGATGTCAAGCAAAGAGGCACTGAGTTTGAAGGTAGGCCTTGAAATACATCCACAGGTACACCTCCAATTCACTCAAAGATGTAAATTAGCCTATCAGAAGCTTCTAAAGCCATGACATCATTTTCTGGAATTTTCCAAGCTGTTTAAAGGCACAGTCAACTTAGTGTATGTAAACTTCCGACCCACTGGAATTGTGATACAGTGAATTATAAGTGAATTAATCTGTCTGTAAACAATTGTTGGAAAAATTACTTGTGTCATGCACAAAGTAGATGTCCTAACCGACTTACCAAAACTATAGTTTGTTAACAAAAAATGTGTGGAGTGGTTGAAAAACGAGTTTTAATGACTCTAACCTAAGTGTATGTAAACTTCCGACTTCAACTGTAGATATAAATTGATCCCATCCTTGCTATAGAGTCCTACACTGCTGTAGGTTACTTCCTTATTATTGCCAAGCAACAGCAGCTCTGTCTGTCAGTGGGCTTCCTGGTTCTGCTGGCGACAATGTGACATTCAGTAAGTCAGAAGAATAGCAGCTCATACATTCACTGTCAGAAGAAAAGGTAAGGAACCTTTCCGTTATGATCTTTGAAATGTAGGCTACAACTAATCGCATTTTATGCTAATTCTCGCTTTTCGGGAAAACTGCGGGTTAAAGAACTTGCTACTTTCTCTCAGTACAGTGAACGAGATGTCAACACAACAGAGCAATGTTTGGCTGAGTTGAGAGAAGAGATATGTAGCCTGCCTACCTACCGGGTTTATTTACGGCGTGTACCTGTCTGTCTAGAAGGGAAGGGAACGGAGTAGCCAATGGAGATCTATTTAATGCCCATCATAGAGATAGATGGAGGACTCGTCACGGATATAACACGTTTTAGTGGACACTGGCATTGAGGACGACCACCATTTTAAATAGTCAACTGGGTGGGGATTCCAATCAGCCTACTCTAACATGGAGATGGTCTCAATGGCGCCACCCAGTCTTTAATGGCACAGATACAAAGATGAGTCCTCTCTCTATCTCTATGATGTCAATAGAGAAATCACCACTGTGGCAGGTGTGGTGTGGTGTGGTGCATGCATTAGTGGTGTGCGGGTCAGCTGTTTGTTCACCCGCACACCACCCGCAATTGCTAATAACCCCATCCGCATCGGCCAGACTATATATGTGATAAAGTGGAAATCTGAGGCCCGCACCCAACCCTAACCCGCAAATATAGAAATTGTGCTATAGTCTACAGTCAAAGACTGCATAACGATTTTTGGACAGAGGGTGCAGGATTTAGTTTTGCCTGATTTAGATATGTTCCTGCTTATAATTTCCGACATTTTGGTAGGCTATTTGTTAGTCAATTTGTCTATAATTAAATACATGCAGCTTCTCTTCTGTCATTATATGTTGCCGTAGAAGACGAAATAAACCCTTGATCAACAGAATAATGCAATAGATCGATAGAATGAATGCTTAAATCTAGTTGACATCGGTAAAGTTTTCTCTGACATCTTTCGCGGAGCAAAGATGTTTAGAGACTGGGGAGAAAATACGATAAAGCAAAACCAAATGGGAAAGATTTTCTGTGCAAAATGTCCAAATGACATCAGTTTGACCGGTTGTAAGGAAAAAGAAAGCTTTGAAAATGACCCAACGTGTTTCTGATAAGATTTCAGTTTGGCATCTATGCATATTTTCTGTGGTTGAAATACTATCAGCTTTTATGATGATTTTATGATGAAGACAGCACCTCTACAGATCGTATCTAACTGAGCATTGCGTTCTCTTAAGATGCAGAAATAAATAAATCATATTTCTCCACTCCTGTTCCCAAGTCCAAATTTGGCCTACATTTGGTGTATCATTATACTGCAAGAAATGCTTAATTCTAAAGGAGTTATTATAAAGGCTATAGCCCTATTTGCACGGAACTAGTATTACTGGTTATGTACTTATTACCCCAGAATGTCCGTTATTCCAGAGGATGATTCGGATGGGATACGTTTCTTTCCAAACTGCCCCCTGTAATTCTATTTTTTTTGGTGTATGTTTTCATTTATTTTTGCTTTTGTTAATATATATTTTTGTTGAGTGTATTTTTAAAAATTTTGTTTAGAGGGTAGATCAGCTTTAATAGTGCAGATAGTTTGTAGATTCATTCAATGTAATTGTCTGCATCATTTCCAATCCCCTATATATATTTTTTGTATATACAGTACCAGTCAAAAGTTTGGACACACCTACTCATTCCAGGGTTTTTCTTTATTTGTACTATTTTCTACATTGTAGAATAATAGTGAAGACATCAAAACTATGAAATAACACATATGGAATCATGTAGTAACGCAAAAAGTGTTTAACAAATCAAAATATATTTTATATTTGAGATTCTTTGCCTTTGCCTTTGCCTTTGCCTTGATGACAGCTTTGCACACTCTTGGCATTCTCTTTTCCAACAGTCTTGAAGGAGTTCCCACATATGCTGAGCACTTGTTGGCTGCTTTTCCTTCACTCTGCGGTCCAACTCATCCCAAACCACCTCAATTGGGTTGAGGTCAGGTGATTGTGGAGGCCAGGTCATCTGATACAGCACTCCATCACTCTCCTTCTTGGTAAAATAGCCCTTAAACAGCCTGGAGGTGTGTTGGGTCATTGTCCTGTTGAAAAACAAATGATAGTCCCACTAAGCCCAAACCAGATGGGATGGCGTATCGCTGCAGAATGCTGTGGTAGCCATGCTGGTTAAGTGTGCCTTGAATTCTAAATAAATCACAGACAGTGTCACCAGCAAAGCACCTCCACACCATCACACCTCCTCCTCCATGCTTCACGGTGGGAACCACACATGCGGAGATAATCCGTTCACCTACTCTGCGTCTCACAAAGACACAGCGGTTGGAACCAAAAATCTAAAATTTGGACTCATCAGACCAAAGGACAGATTTCCACCGGTCTAATGTCCATTGCTCATGTTTCCTGGCCCAAGCAGGTCTCTTGTTATTATTGGTGTCCTTTAGTAGTGGTTTCTTTGCAGCAATTTGACCATGAAGGCCTGATTCACACAGTCCTCTGAGTAGTTGATGTTGAGATGTGTCTGTTACTTGAACTCTGTGAAGGCTGGTAACTCTAATGAACTTATCCTCTGCAGCAGAGATAACTCTGGGTCTTCCATTCCTGTGACGGTCCTCATGAGAGCCAGTTTCATCATAGTGCTTGATGGTTTTTGCGACTGCACTTGAAGAAACGTTCAAAGTTCTAGAAATGTTCCGTATTGACTGACCTTCATGTCTTAAAGTAATGATGGACTGTCGTTTCTCTTTGCTTATTTGAGCTGTTCTTGCCATAATATGGACTTGGTCTTTTACCAAATAGGGCTATCTTCTGTATACCACCCCTACCTTGTCACAACACAACTGATTGGCTCAAACGCATTAAGAAGGAAAGAAATTCCACAAATTAACTTTTAACAATGCACACCTGGTAATTGAAATGTGTTATTTCATAGTTTTGATATCTTCACTATTATTCTACAATGAAGAAAATAGTAAAAAAAATAAAATAAACTTGAATGAGTGTGTGCCCAGTCTTTTGACTGGTACTGTATAGGCTATGTGCAGCACATCAATCAATTTACCATCAGTTATTATTTTCTTCAGGGGCGCAACTTTCGTTTTAGAAGTGGGGGGGGACATCTTTTTATTTATATATACATTTTCTTTAGTCGGATAAACCATCAAAACAGCCTACCCGACCGCTCGGAGGCGTACGCATTGGTCTTAAAGCACACTGTTGCCTCGTTTTGTATCACATTCCACATGATAAAACTGGGGGGGGGGGGACAAAAATGCTATTTCAGAATGTGGGGGGGGGGGACATGTCCCCAGTGAAAGTTGCGCCCCTGGTTTTCTTACTCAAACTGCAAGCAGCACCTGTAAAACTCATTTCTCTCAAAACACAGGGATGTCAATTCGCACGGGACTAGTATCAGCAGAGGACTTTGGAGTTTGCCAAAAAAACAGTAGGTTATTCTGGTTAGTCAAAGTCTAGATCTCAGTTTCCATTTAACCCATCTAAATGGGCTACAGTTTCCTTGACGTGCCATAGGCCTATTTTTAGTCCCGTCTTGTGACTGTCGAATTTGTATAGCGCCTCACAATCATCACACCTTTCTGGCCCTCCCTTCTCTTTATCTCCAGCTCTCCTTTTGCAGCTTTTATCTTATTGAATTAAACTTCGACAATCTCCTTTTTGCCTCCGTATATTGATGTAAACTTGCCAGTTCCCAAAAGCATTATTTGGCGATTGTCTGTGTAGGCAATTTGGCACGCGTACAGTTAGTCCCTAAAGTTTAGGTTTATGCGCTAATGATAGCCTAAAATAATGACAGAAAAACCTCAATGTAGACTATAGATATAAATTGCACAGCAATGATACATTTAAGGTATTGTTTCTCTTTATTCAATACGCCTGCCACACACCCGCCTTTCAGCAACACAATATTTAATTACCATTAACCCGTCCCCCGCAGATATAACCACGGTTTCTTCGGATTGTGAGTCTAGCATGCATGTCTTATCACATGGTGAGTCGCCTACTGCCTATGTCCGCATATAAAGCATGTTTTATTTGATCAGCGTTAACCACAAACACAAAGTACACTAAACAACAATAGACTAGCCAGTAACTTATATAAAGTAGTAGCATGCCTTTAGACTAGCCTGTAACTTGACTATATAAAGTAGTAGCATGCCTTTAGACTAGCCTGTAACTTATATAAAGTGGTAGCATGCCTTTAGACTAGCCTGTAACTTGACTATATAAAGTAGTAGCATGCCTTTAGACTAGCCTGTAACTTGACTATATAAAGTAGTAGCATGCATTTAGACTAGCCTGTAACTTGACTATATAAAGTAGTAGCATGCCTTTAGACTAGCCTGTAATTTATATAAAGTGGTAGCATGCCTTTAGACTAGCCTGTAACTTATATAAAGTGGTAGCATGCCTTTAGACTAGCCTGTAACTTATATAAAGTGGTAGCATGCCTTTGGACTAGCCATTAACTTATATAAAGTGGTAGCATGCCTTTAGACTAGCCTGTAACTTCACTATATAAAGTACTAGCATGCCTTTAGACTAGCCTGTAACTTGACTATATAAAGTAGTAGCATGCCTTTAGACTAGCCTGTAACTTCACTATATAAAGTACTAGCATGCCTTTAGACTAGCCTGTAACTTGACTATATAAAGTAGTAGCATGCCTTCAGACTAGCCTGTAACTTATATAAAGTGGTAGCATGCCTTTAGACTAGCCTGTAACTTGACTATATAAAGTAGTAGCATGCCTTTAGACTAGCCTGTAACTTGACTATATAAAGTGGTAGCATGCCTTTAGACTAGCCTGTAACTTGACTATATAAAGTAGTAGCATGCCTTTAAACTAGCCTGTAACTTGACTATATAAAGTAGTAGCATGCCTTTAGACTAGCCTGTAACTTATATAAAGTGGTAGCATGCCTTTAGACTAGCC
>NW_028161996.1:0-28492 GCF_964263955.1 Coregonus lavaretus
AGCTGAGACAGACCAGACTGTAGAGAGGAGAGTCATAACACTAGCTAGCTGAGACAGACCAGACTGTAGAGAGGAGAGTCATAACACTAGCTAGCTGAGACAGACCAGACTGTAGAGGAGAGTCATAACACTTAGCTAGCTGAGACAGACCAGACTGTAGAGAGGAGTCATAACACTAGCTAGCTGAGACAGACCAGACTGTAGAGAGGAGAGTCATAACACTAGCTAGCTGAGACAGACCAGACTGTAGAGAGAGTCATAACACTAGCTAGCTGAGACAGACCAGACTGTAGAGAGGAGAGTCATAACACTAGCTAGCTGAGACAGACCAGACTGTAGAGAGGAGAGTCATAACACTAGCTAGCTGAGACAGACCAGACTGTAGAGAGGAGAGTCATAACACTAGCTAGCTGAGACAGACCAGACCTGTAGAGAGGAGAGTCATAACACTAGCTAGCTGAGACAGACCAGACTGTAGAGAGGAGAGTCATAACACTAGCTAGCTGAGACAGACCAGACTGTAGAGGAGAGTCATAACACTAGCTAGCTGAGACAGACCAGACTGTAGAGAGGAGAGTCATAACACTAGCTAGCTGAGACAGACCAGACTGTAGAGAGGAGAGTCATAACACTAGCTAGCTGAGACAGACCAGACTGTAGAGAGGAGAGTCATAACACTAGCTAGCTGAGACAGACCAGACTGTAGAGAGGATAGTCATAACACTAGCTAGCTTGAGACAGACCAGACTGTAGAGAGGAGAGTCATAACACTAGCTAGCTGAGACAGACCAGACTGTAGAGAGGAGAGTCATAACACTAGCTAGCTGAGACAGACCAGACTGTAGAGAGGAGAGTCATAACACTAGCTAGTTGAGACAGACCAGACTGTAGAGAGTCATAACGCTAGCTAGCTGAGACAGACCAGACTGTAGAGAGGAGAGTCATAACACTAGCTAGCTGAGACAGACCAGACTGTAGAGAGGAGAGTCATAACACTAGCTAGCTGAGACAGACCAGACTGTAGAGAGTCATAACACTAGCTAGCTGAGACAGACCAGACTGTAGAGAGTGTCATAACACTAGCTAGCCTGAGACAGACCAGACTGTAGAGAGGAGAGTCATAACACTAGCTAGCTGAGACAGACCAGACTGTAGAGAGTCATAACACTAGCTAGCTGAGACAGACCAGACTGTTGAGAGGAGAGTCATAACACTAGCTAGCTGAGACAGACCAGACTGTAGAGAGGAGAGTCATAACACTAGCTAGCTTGAGACAGACCAGACTGTAGAGAGGAGAGTCATAACACTAGCTAGCTGAGACAGACCAGACTGTAGAGAGGATAGTCATAACACTAGCTAGCTTGAGACAGACCAGACTGTAGAGAGGAGAGTCATAACACTAGCTAGCTGAGACAGACCAGACTGTAGAGAGGAGAGTCATAACACTAGCTAGCTGAGACAGACCAGACTGTAGAGAGAGTCATAACACTAGCTAGCTGAGACAGACCAGACTGTAGAGAGGAGAGTCATAACACTAGCTAGCTGAGACAGACCAGACTGTAGAGAGGAGAGTCATAACACTAGCTAGCTGAGACAGACCAGACTGTAGAGAGTCATAACACTAGCTAGCTGAGACAGACCAGACTGTAGAGAGTCATAACACTAGCTAGCCTGAGACAGACCAGACTGTAGAGAGGAGAGTCATAACACTAGCTAGCTGAGACAGACCAGACTGTAGAGAGTCATAACACTAGCTAGCTGAGACAGACCAGACTGTAGAGAGGAGAGTCATAACACTAGCTAGCTGAGACAGACCAGACTGTAGAGAGGAGAGTCATAACACTAGCTAGCTGAGACAGACCAGACTGTAGAGAGGATAGTCATAACACTAGCTAGCTGAGACAGACCAGACTGTAGAGAGGAGAGTCATAACACTAGCTAGCTGAGACAGACCAGACTGTAGAGAGGAGAGTCATAACACTAGCTAGCTGAGACAGACCAGACTGTAGAGAGTCATAACACTAGCTAGCTGAGACAGACCAGACTGTAGAGAGGAGAGTCATAACACTAGCTAGCTGAGACAGACCAGACTGTAGAGAGGAGAGTCATAACACTAGCTAGCTGAGACAGACCAGACTGTAGAGAGTCATAACACTAGCTAGCTGAGACAGACCAGACTGTAGAGAGAGTCATAACACTAGCTAGCCTGAGACAGACCAGACTGTAGAGAGGAGAGTCATAACACTAGCTAGCTGAGACAGACCAGACTGTAGAGAGTCATAACACTAGCTAGCTGAGACAGACCAGACTGTAGAGAGGAGAGTCATAACACTAGCTAGCTGAGACAGACCAGACTGTAGAGAGGAGAGTCATAACACTAGCTAGCTGAGACAGACCAGACTGTAGAGAGTCATAACACTAGCTAGCTGAGACAGACCAGACTGTAGAGAGGAGAGTCATAACACTAGCTAGCTGAGACAGACCAGACTGTAGAGAGGAGAGTCATAACACTAGCTAGCTGAGACAGACCAGACTGTAGAGAGGAGAGTCATAACACTAGCTAGCTGAGACAGACCAGACTGTAGAGAGGAGAGTCATAACACTAGCTAGCTGAGACAGACCAGACTGTAGAGAGGAGAGTCATAACACTAGCTAGCTGAGACAGACCAGACTGTAGAGAGTCATAACACTAGCTAGCTGAGACAGACCAGACTGTAGAGAGGAGAGTCATAACACTAGCTAGCTGAGACAGACCAGACTGTAGAGAGGAGAGTCATAACACTAGCTAGCTGAGACAGACCAGACTGTAGAGAGGAGAGTCATAACACTAGCTAGCTGAGACAGACCAGACTGTAGAGAGGAGAGTCATAACACTAGCTAGCTTGAGACAGACCAGACTGTAGAGAGGAGAGTCATAACACTAGCTAGCTGAGACAGACCAGACTGTAGAGAGGAGAGTCATAACACTAGCTAGCTGAGACAGACCAGACTGTAGAGAGGAGAGTCATAACACTAGCTAGCTGAGACAGACCAGACTGTAGAGAGTCATAACACTAGCTAGCTGAGACAGACCAGACTGTAGAGAGGAGAGTCATAACACTAGCTAGCTGAGACAGACCAGACTGTAGAGAGGAGAGTCATAACACTAGCTAGCTGAGACAGACCAGACTGTAGAGAGTCATAACACTAGCTAGCTGAGACAGACCAGACTGTAGATTGTCATAACACTAGCTACCTGAGACAGACCAGACTGTAGAGAGGAGAGTCATAACACTAGCTAGCTGAGACAGACCAGACTGTAGAGAGTCATAACACTAGCTAGCTGAGACAGACCAGACTGTAGAGAGGAGAGTCATAACACTAGCTAGCTGAGACAGACCAGACTGTAGAGAGGTGAGTCATAACACTAGCTAGCTTGAGACAGACCAGACTGTAGAGAGGAGAGTCATAACACTAGCTAGCTGAGACAGACCAGACTGTAGAGAGGATAGTCATAACACTAGCTAGCTTGAGACAGACCAGACTGTAGAGAGGAGAGTCATAACACTAGCTAGCTGAGACAGACCAGACTGTAGAGAGGAGAGTCATAACACTAGCTAGCTGAGACAGACCAGACTGTAGAGAGTCATAACACTAGCTAGCTGAGACAGACCAGACTGTAGAGAGGAGAGTCATAACACTAGCTAGCTGAGACAGACCAGACTGTAGAGAGGAGAGTCATAACACTAGCTAGCTGAGACAGACCAGACTGTAGAGAGGAGAGTCATAACACTAGCTAGCTGAGACAGACCAGACTGTAGAGAGTCATAACACTAGCTAGCTGAGACAGACCAGACTGTAGAGAGTCATAACACTAGCTACCTGAGACAGACCAGACTGTAGAGAGGAGAGTCATAACACTAGCTAGCTGAGACAGACCAGACTGTAGAGAGTCATAACACTAGCTAGCTGAGACAGACCAGACTGTAGAGAGGAGAGTCATAACACTAGCTAGCTGAGACAGACCAGACTGTAGAGAGGAGAGTCATAACACTAGCTAGCTGAGACAGACCAGACTGTAGAGAGGAGAGTCATAACACTAGCTAGCTGAGACAGACCAGACTGTAGAGAGGAGAGTCATAACACTAGCTAGCTTGAGACAGACCAGACTGTAGAGAGGAGAGTCATAACACTAGCTAGCTGAGACAGACCAGACTGTAGAGAGGAGAGTCATAACACTAGCTAGCTGAGACAGACCAGACTGTAGAGAGTCATAACACTAGCTAGCTGAGACAGACCAGACTGTAGAGAGTCATAACACTAGCTAGCTGAGACAGACCAGACTGTAGAGAGGAGAGTCATAACACTAGCTAGCTGAGACAGACCAGACTGTAGAGAGTCATAACACTAGCTAGCTGAGACAGACCAGACTGTAGAGAGGAGAGTCATAACACTAGCTAGCTGAGACAGACCAGACTGTAGAGAGTCATAACACTAGCTAGCTGAGACAGACCAGACTGTAGAGAGTCATAACACTAGCTAGCTGAGACAGACCAGACTGTAGAGAGTCATAACACTAGCTAGTTGAGACAGACCAGACTGTAGAGAGGAGAGTCATAACACTAGCTAGCTGAGACAGACCAGACTGTAGAGAGGAGAGTCATAACACTAGCTAGTTGAGACAGACCAGACTGTAGAGAGTCATAACACTAGCTAGCTGAGACAGACCAGACTGTAGAGAGGAGAGTCATAACACTAGCTAGCTGAGACAGACCAGACTGTAGAGAGTCATAACACTAGCTAGCTGAGACAGACCAGACTGTAGAGAGTCATAACACTAGCTAGTTGAGACAGACCAGACTGTAGAGAGTCATAACACTAGCTAGTTGAGACAGACCAGACTGTAGAGAGTCATAACAATAGATAGCTGAGACAGACCAGACTGTAGAGAGTCATAACACTAGCTAGCTGAGACAGACCAGACTGTAGAGAGGAGAGTCATAACACTAGCTAGCTGAGACAGACCAGACTGTAGAGAGGAGAGTCATAACACTAGCTAGCTGAGACAGACCAGACTGTAGAGAGGAGAGTCATAACACTAGCTAGCTGAGACAGACCAGACTGTAGAGAGGAGAGTCATAACACTAGCTAGCTGAGACAGACCAGACTGTAGAGAGGAGAGTCATAACACTAGCTAGTTGAGACAGACCAGACTGTAGAGAGTCATAACGCTAGCTAGCTGAGACAGACCAGACTGTAGAGAGGAGAGTCATAACACTAGCTAGTTGAGACAGACCAGACTGTAGAGAGTCATAACACTAGCTAGTTGAGACAGACCAGACTGTAGAGAGTCATAACACTAGCTAGTTGAGACAGACCAGACTGTAGAGAGTCATAACACTAGCTAGCTGAGACAGACCAGACTGTAGAGAGGAGAGTCATAACACTAGCTAGTTGAGACAGACCAGACTGTAGAGAGGAGAGTCATAACACTAGCTAGCTGAGACAGACCAGACTGTAGAGAGGAGAGTCATAACACTAGCTAGTTGAGACAGACCAGACTGTAGAGAGTCATAACACTAGCTAGTTGAGACAGACCCGACTGTAGAGAGTCATAACACTAGCTAGCTGAGACAGACCAGACTGTAGAGAGGAGAGTCATAACACTAGCTAGCTGAGACAGACCAGACTGTAGAGAGTCATAACACTAGCTAGCTGAGACAGACCAGACTGTAGAGAGTCATAACACTAGCTAGCTGAGACAGACCAGACTGTAGAGAGGAGAGTCATAACACTAGCTAGCTGAGACAGACCAGACTGTAGAGAGGAGAGTCATAACACTAGCTAGCTGAGACAGACCAGACTGTAGAGAGTCATAACACTAGCTAGCTGAGACAGACCAGACTGTAGAGAGGAGAGTCATAACACTAGCTAGCTGAGACAGACCAGACTGTAGAGAGTCATAACACTAGTTAGTTGAGACAGACCAGACTGTAGAGAGTCATAACACTAGCTAGCTGAGACAGACCAGACTGTAGAGAGTCATAACACTAGCTAGCTGAGACAGACCAGACTGTAGAGAGGAGAGTCATAACACTAGCTAGCTGAGACAGACCAGACTGTAGAGAGGAGAGTCATAACACTAGCTAGTTGAGACAGACCAGACTGTAGAGAGGAGAGTCATAATACTAGCTAGCTGAGACAGACCAGACTGTAGAGAGGATAGTCATAACACTCGCTAGTTGAGACAGACCAGACTGTAGAGAGGAGAGTCATAACACTAGCTAGCTGAGACAGACCAGACTGTAGAGAGGAGAGTCATAACACTAGCTAGCTGAGACAGACCAGACTGTAGAGAGTCATAACACTAGCTAGCTGAGACAGACCAGACTGTAGAGAGTCATAACACTAGCTACCTGAGACAGACCAGACTGTAGAGAGGAGAGTCATAACACTAGCTAGCTGAGAAAGACCAGACTGTAGAGAGTCATAACACTAGCTAGCTGAGACAGACCAGACTGTAGAGAGGAGAGTCATAACACTAGCTAGCTGAGACAGACCAGACTGTAGAGAGGTGAGTCATAACACTAGCTAGTTGAGACAGACCAGACTGTAGAGAGGAGAGTCATAACACTAGCTAGCTGAGACAGACCAGACTGTAGAGAGGATAGTCATAACACTAGCTAGTTGAGACAGACCAGACTGTAGAGAGGAGAGTCATAACACTAGCTAGCTGAGACAGACCAGACTGTAGAGAGGAGAGTCATAACACTAGCTAGCTGAGACAGACCAGACTGTAGAGAGTCATAACACTAGCTAGCTGAGACAGACCAGACTGTAGAGAGGAGAGTCATAACACTAGCTAGCTGAGACAGACCAGACTGTAGAGAGGAGAGTCATAACACTAGCTAGCTGAGACAGACCAGACTGTAGAGAGGAGAGTCATAACACTAGCTAGCTGAGACAGACCAGACTGTAGAGAGTCATAACACTAGCTAGCTGAGACAGACCAGACTGTAGAGAGTCATAACACTAGCTACCTGAGACAGACCAGACTGTAGAGAGGAGAGTCATAACACTAGCTAGCTGAGACAGACCAGACTGTAGAGAGTCATAACACTAGCTAGCTGAGACAGACCAGACTGTAGAGAGGAGAGTCATAACACTAGCTAGCTGAGACAGACCAGACTGTAGAGAGGAGAGTCATAACACTAGCTAGTTGAGACAGACCAGACTGTAGAGAGGAGAGTCATAACACTAGCTAGCTGAGACAGACCAGACTGTAGAGAGGATAGTCATAACACTAGCTAGTTGAGACAGACCAGACTGTAGAGAGGAGAGTCATAACACTAGCTAGCTGAGACAGACCAGACTGTAGAGAGGAGAGTCATAACACTAGCTAGCTGAGACAGACCAGACTGTAGAGAGTCATAACACTAGCTAGCTGAGACAGACCAGACTGTAGAGAGTCATAACACTAGCTACCTGAGACAGACCAGACTGTAGAGAGGAGAGTCATAACACTAGCTAGCTGAGACAGACCAGACTGTAGAGAGTCATAACACTAGCTAGCTGAGACAGACCAGACTGTAGAGAGGAGAGTCATAACACTAGCTAGCTGAGACAGACCAGACTGTAGAGAGTCATAACACTAGCTAGCTGAGACAGACCAGACTGTAGAGAGTCATAACACTAGCTAGCTGAGACAGACCAGACTGTAGAGAGTCATAACACTAGCTAGTTGAGACAGACCAGACTGTAGAGAGGAGAGTCATAACACTAGCTAGTTGAGACAGACCAGACTGTAGAGAGGAGAGTCATAACACTAGCTAGCTGAGACAGACCAGACTGTAGAGAGGAGAGTCATAACACTAGCTAGTTGAGACAGACCAGACTGTAGAGAGTCATAACACTAGCTAGTTGAGACAGACCCGACTGTAGAGAGTCATAACACTAGCTAGCTGAGACAGACCAGACTGTAGAGAGGAGAGTCATAACACTAGCTAGCTGAGACAGACCAGACTGTAGAGAGTCATAACACTAGCTAGCTGAGACAGACCAGACTGTAGAGAGTCATAACACTAGCTAGCTGAGACAGACCAGACTGTAGAGAGGAGAGTCATAACACTAGCTAGCTGAGACAGACCAGACTGTAGAGAGGAGAGTCATAACACTAGCTAGCTGAGACAGACCAGACTGTAGAGAGTCATAACACTAGCTAGCTGAGACAGACCAGACTGTAGAGAGGAGAGTCATAACACTAGCTAGCTGAGACAGACCAGACTGTAGAGAGTCATAACACTAGCTAGCTGAGACAGACCAGACTGTAGAGAGTCATAACACTAGCTAGTTGAGACAGACCAGACTGTAGAGAGGAGAGTCATAACACTAGCTAGCTGAGACAGACCAGACTGTAGAGAGGAGAGTCATAACACTAGCTAGCTGAGACAGACCAGACTGTAGAGAGTCATAACACTAGCTAGCTGAGACAGACCAGACTGTAGAGAGTCATAACACTAGCTACCTGAGACAGACCAGACTGTAGAGAGGAGAGTCATAACACTAGCTAGCTGAGACAGACCAGACTGTAGAGAGTCATAACACTAGCTAGCTGAGACAGACCAGACTGTAGAGAGGAGAGTCATAACACTAGCTAGCTGAGACAGACCAGACTGTAGAGAGTCATAACACTAGTTAGTTGAGACAGACCAGACTGTAGAGAGTCATAACACTAGCTAGCTGAGACAGACCAGACTGTAGAGAGTCATAACACTAGCTAGCTGAGACAGACCAGACTGTAGAGAGGAGAGTCATAACACTAGCTAGCTGAGACAGACCAGACTGTAGAGAGGAGAGTCATAACACTAGCTAGCTGAGACAGACCAGACTGTAGAGAGTCATAACACTAGCTAGCTGAGACAGACCAGACTGTAGAGAGTCATAACACTAGCTAGCTGAGACAGACCAGACTGTAGAGAGGAGAGTCATAACACTAGCTAGCTGAGACAGACCAGACTGTAGAGAGTCATAACACTAGTTAGTTGAGACAGACCAGACTGTAGAGAGTCATAACACTAGCTAGCTGAGACAGACCAGACTGTAGAGAGTCATAACACTAGCTAGCTGAGACAGACCAGACTGTAGAGAGGAGAGTCATAACACTAGCTAGCTGAGACAGACCAGACTGTAGAGAGGATAGTCATAACACTAGCTAGCTGAGACAGACCAGACTGTAGAGAGTCATAACACTAGCTAGCTGAGACAGACCAGACTGTAGAGAGTCATAACACTAGCTAGCTGAGACAGACCAGACTGTAGAGAGGAGAGTCATAACACTAGTTAGCTGAGACAGACCAGACTGTAGAGAGTCATAACACTAGCTAGCTGAGACAGACCAGACTGTAGAGAGTCATAACACTAGCTAGCTGAGACAGACCAGACTGTAGAGAGGAGAGTCATAACACTAGCTAGTTGAGACAGACCAGACTGTAGAGAGTCATAACGCTAGCTAGCTGAGACAGACCAGACTGTAGAGAGTCATAACGCTAGCTAGCTGAGACAGACCAGACTGTAGAGAGTCATAACACTAGCTAGCTGAGACAGACCAGACTGTAGAGAGTCATAACACTAGCTAGCTGAGACTGACCAGACTGTAGAGAGTCATAACACTAGCTAGCTGAGACAGACCAGACTGTAGAGAGTCATAACACTAGCTACCTGAGACAGACCAGACTGTAGAGAGGAGAGTCATAACACTAGCTAGCTGAGACAGACCAGACTGTAGAGAGTCATAACACTAGCTAGCTGAGACAGACCAGACTGTAGAGAGTCATAACGCTAGCTAGCTGAGACAGACCAGCCGGAAACGACACAACAGTCCACAACTTAGACTGAGTTCGTCATCACAACAATACATGGAGCCATGCCTTTTTAAGTAACCAATTAATTTGAGTATACATGTACCCAAAAGTGTTACGAACACATTGTTTTTAATGCCAGTGTGATACCATAATGTCTTACCATGTCCATATTAAATGAAGTAGCTAGCAAGCGCATGCAAAATTTGGTTCTCGGTCTCGAGATAAGGTGTCAGCATCTTTCTTTAACAAGTTACTATATCATCACATTTGGCTTCTAAATGACACTTGAAACAGGTACTCACGAGCCATCCATGTCAGAGTGGATGTCCCTATATTAACTATTGAGATGTAATCATGCTAGTCCCACCAGTGAGAAGGAGACCAACTGTGGGGGAATCCCCACTCCTCAGTCCCATGACACTCCAGGACTTCTGTCCACTCTCCAGTCTCCGGTCTAAGTGTCGGCCTAAAAATGAAACAACCTTGTCATGGCCATCTCTTGGCCCACTCCGACTCCCCGAGCCAAGTCTTAGAGTCATTAAACAAGCTAATGGTATGCCTTATTTTATGAGTGTGGGGACAGAGGTTGGGCTTACTACATTTTACATTTTTCGTCATTTAGCAGACGCTCTTATCCAGCGACTTACAGTTAGTTAGTGAGTGCATACATTTTCATACTGCCCCCCAGTGGGAAACGAACCCACAACCCTGGCGTTGCAAGCGCCATGCTCTACCAACTGAGCTACACGGGGCCAACTGACGTGGTTAACGGGAGATAGCAGGGGTCTACTTCCTGTGAAAAGAGCTTTGAACTGAGGTGAATTCGTTTGAATGGACAGGGAATGTTTGTGTGGCTGTTGGCTACAACAGGATGAATTGAAACACAGAGGCCCTGTTGGAATCATGTAGGAGTAAATGTGACTATTTTGATTGACAGGTGATTTGATTTTGCAGTGAATTTGGGGATCCGTTAACTCTGACTGGGATCTGACCAGCATTGGGAGAGGTCGAAGGTCGAGAGCCATGACACACTGCTCGCTTAACCCGGAAGCCAGCCGCACCAATGTGTCGGAGGAAACACCGTCCAGCTGGCTACCAGCTAGCCCTCCTGTAGCTCAGTTGGTAGAGCATGGCGCTTGCAATGCCAGGGTTGTGGGTTCGATTCCCACGGGGGGCCAGTATGAAAAATGTATGCACTCACTAACTGTAAGTCGCTAAATGACTAAAATGTAAAATGTACCAAAGACAGCTTGCAGGCGCCCAGCCTGCCACAAGGAGTCACTATAGCGCAACATGACAAGGAAATCCCGGCCGGCCAAATCCTCCCCCAACCCGGACGATGCTGGGTCAATTGTGCGCCACCTCATGGGTCTCCCGGTCACAGCCGGCTGTTACACAGCCTGGGATCAAACCCGGGTCTTTAGTGATTCCTCAAGCACTGTGGATGCAGTGCCTTAGATCGCTGCGCCACTCAAGAGGCCCCTGGACTAAATATTCTTAACAATAGCAGGAGTACCCTGGATAAGACAACAACACCACCATCAGCTAAAACAGAAACACACGAGACCGCCCGCTTAACAACGGACGTACAAACCAGTTGCGCCACTGAAAAGGCACCACTGGCATCATTTCAAGCTGTGGTAGAGCGTCGAAAAACACCTGACCTAATATTGCTTGCCTTGCTCTGGTGTCGCAACACTGGGGGTGAACAGAACAGAACACTGAGAACAACCAGTGAAATGTTTAAGCAATTAGGACCGAAGCTTCCCAGTATTTGCTCAATAAAACTCTGTCTGTGTGTTTGGACCAGATGAGCCAAGTCGTAAATTCTTACAAGGGATGCCACCTGTCACAACGGGGTTCAAGACTTAGGAACGGCCAAAACAACGTCTGACACCCTGGTTGTGACTCGAACCAAAACAGTCCCCCCAAAGAAGAGGGTGATGATGGGTGTGGCGTGATGGAAGAATGGGATGTGTGTTTGGGTTGGATTTGGACATTGGCTGAGTCCCAAATGGCACCCTTTTCCATATACAGTGGGGGAAAAAGTATTTAGTCAGCCACCAATTGTGCAAGTTCTCCCACTTAAAAAGATGAGAGAGGCCTGTAATTTTCATCATAGGTACATGTCAACTATGACAGACAAAATGAGAAAAAACAATCCAGAAAATCACATTGTAGGATTTTTTATGAATTTATTTGCAAATTATGGTGGAAAATAAGTATTTGGTCAATAACAAAAGTTTCTCAATACTTTGTTATATACCCTTTGTTGGCAATGACACAGGTCAAACGTTTTCTGTAAGTCTTCACAAGGTTTTCACACACTGTTGCTGGTATTTTGGCCCATTCCTCCATGCAGATCTCCTCTAGAGCAGTAATGTTTTGATGCTGTCGCTGGGCAACACGGACTTTCAACTCCCTCCAAAGATTTTCTATGGGGTTGAGATCTGGAGACTGGCTAGGCCACTCCAGGACCTTGAAATGCTTCTTACGAAGCCACTCCTTCGTTGCCCGGGCGGTGTGTTTGGGATCATTGTCATGCTGAAAGACCCAGCCACGTTTCATCTTCAATGCCCTTGCTGATGGAAGGAGGTTTTCACTCAAAATCTCACGATACATGGCCCCATTCATTCTTTCCTTTACACGGATCAGTCGTCCTGGTCCCTTTGCAGAAAAACAGCCCCAAAGCATGATGTTTTCACCCCCATGCTTCACAGTAGGTATGGTGTTCTTTGGATGCAACTCAGCATTCTTTGTCCTCCAAACACGATGAGTTGAGTTTTTAACCAAAACGTTATATTTTGGTTTCATCTGACCATATGACATTCTCCCAATCCTCTTCTGGATCATCCAAATGCACTCTAGCAAACTTCAGACGGGCCTGGACATGTACTGGCTTAAGCAGGGGGACACATCTGCACTGCAGGATTTGAGTCCCTGGTGGCGTAGTGTGTTACTGATGGTAGGCTTTGTTACTTTGGTCCCAGCTCTCTGCAGGTCATTCACAAGGTCCCCCCGTGTGGTTCTGGGATTTTTGCTCACCGTTCTTGTGATCATTTTGACCACACGGGGTGAGATCTTGCGTGGAGCCCCAGATCGAGGGAGATTATCAGTGGTCTTGTATGTCTTCCATTTCCTAATAATTGCTCCCACAGTTGATTTCTTCAAACCAAGCTGCTTACCTATTGCAGATTCAGTCTTCCCAGCCTGGTGCAGGTCTACAATTTTGTTTCTGATGTCCTTTGACAGCTCTTTGGTCTTGGCCATAGTGGAGTTTGGAGTATGACTGTTTGAGGTTGTGGACAGGTGTCTTTTATACTGATAACAAGTTCAAACAGGTGCCATTAATACAGGTAACGAGTGGAGGACAGAGGAGCCTCTTAAAGAAGAAGTTACAGGTCTGTGAGAGACAGAAATCTTGCTTGTTTGTAGGTGAACAAATACTTATTTTCCACCATAATTTGCAAATAAATTCCTTAAAAATCCTACAATGTGATTTTCTGGAGAAAAAAATTCTCAATTTGTCTGTCATAGTTGACGTGTACCTATGATGAACATTACAGGCCTCTCTCATCTTTTTAAGTGGGAGAACTTGCACAATTGGTGGCTGACTAAATACTTTTTTCCCCCACTGTACTTCCATTCATTTTTTTCATCTGGTACCAGGGGACCTTCAGACAAGTCTTGTGTGGACGTCCTAGAGCAAAACAACTGACATGTACAGTACCAGTCAAAAGTTTGGACACACCTACTAATTCCAGGGTTTTTCTTTATTTTGACTATTTTCTACATTGTAGAATAAGAGCGTCTGCTAAATGACTAAAATGTAAATGTAAATGTAATAGTGAAGACATCAAAACTATGAAATAACACATATGGAATTATGTAGTAACCCCAAAAAAAGTGTTAAACAAATCAAAATATATGCCAAGAGTGTGCAAAGCTGTCATCAAGGCAAAGGGTGGCTATTTGAAGAATCTCAAATAAAAAATATATTTTGATTTGTTTAACACTGTTTTGGTTACTACATGATTCCATATGTGTTATTTCATAGTTTTGATGTCTTCACTATTATTCTACAGTGTAGAAAATAGTCAAAATAAAGAAAAACCCTTGAATGAGTAGGTGTGTCCAAAACTTTTGACTGGTACTGTGTATGTCCATGAGAGTCTCATCTTTACACAGAGTTTGGGCTACGTATTAGTGTGTAGTCCAAACTGTTTCGGACACTACAGACATTAGTTGGCAGATCGTCTGCACCGACTTCATACGAGTCCCAAGAAGCTTTTGGAGAACACACACACACAGTTTCAGGCAGTGCTTTCCTGGTTGGTTCGCAATCTACTGTTCTATTCTGTCAGCTCAGTAAGACACTACATTCACATTTACGTCATTTCGCAGACGCTCTTATCCAGAGCGACTTACAGTTAGTGAGTGCATACATAATTTTTTTTATACTGGCCCCCCCCCCCCCCATGGGAATCGAACCCACAACCCTGCCGTTCCAAACGACATGCTCTACCAACTGAGCTACATCCCTGCCGGCCGTTCCCTCCCCTACCCTGGACGACGCTGTGCCAATTGTGCGCCGCCCCATGGGTCTCCCGGTCGCGGCCGGCTACGACAGAGCCTGAATTCGAACCAGGATCTCTAGTGGCACAGCTAGCACTGCGATGCAGTGCCTTAGACCACTGCACCATCGTGTTTGTGAGAGTCTCATCTTTCCATAGAGGGGTTCATAATAGTCTGTAGGCCGAACCGTTCGGAAGCCACACCGACTCTAGCTTTTTTAAGACAAGCTAAGATATTTACCTTGGACGCACCAAGCTACTTTCTTTACTCTTCAGGATTATTTTACAAAATCTGTATTAAATTTAAAGACTACAGTGAACCGGGTTTGGCTTTGGCAATGTAGTTTACAAGTTCCTCCTCTTTCCAAATGTACATTTTCTGGCGACCGGGTTTACGTCTAGCATTGTCTCATTTGCTCAACCTGTAACCGCAACAGTGGAATTTAACTACACATTTGACTGGAATATTCTAGGTGTCTTTTTGTTGTTGTTGGGGTCTTTCAATGATACATTACATTACAAAGATACATATTTGCATCAACACAACCACTAGATCAACTCTCAGCAACAGACCTTTGATAGGGGTAAGCACCGCTGTGTTTGGTGTAGGGACACTGGACATTATAAAAGCAGTGTTTCTTAATCCTGGTTGCTTAGAGTTGATTAGCGGAATCCGTTATGTAGTGCTAGGGCAAAAAAAACATCTAGGTCCCCGTGACCAGGAATAAGACACACTGGGTTAGAAGGGAAATGTTCTCTTTCTACTCTGACCGCCATTTCTCGACTGTAAGAGTGAGTCTCCATCTCAAATGGAAGCCTATTCCCTACATAGTGCACTACTTTTGACCACAGACCCATAGGGAATAGGGTGCCCAGTGCACCAATGGGATAACTGGTATTATTTGGTAACTCCGCGAGCTTATAGTCTTTTCACTCCTCACTTAAAGGATCTAATCTAATATGAGAATGACCTTGAATAATCATAACAACCTGCTATTC
The DNA here is from genome assembly GCF_964263955.1 of Coregonus lavaretus. NCBI lineage: Eukaryota > Metazoa > Chordata > Actinopteri > Salmoniformes > Salmonidae > Coregonus > Coregonus lavaretus. Next base: position 15,413 of record NW_028161996.1, read on the forward strand.
TTCCATCGTTGGCCCTGAATAGTGCTGCGCACTGCATCCCACCACTCTCTATGGGAGCACAACACTAAGTCAACGGGTGCAACCGCGGTCAGAACCTCCCAGCTACAGTAAACCCCAATCAGGTGCCAAATATGCAACAAGAAGCATGTCCCCAGCCACCCACAAAGGGAATCCAGACTCACAGGCTTTTTCACTTTTGTGAGTTTGACCGTTTTTTGTTCACCGATGGATGATGAAAAATCCAGCGCCGTCGTAAATCCTGAGTGAAGTTTTGATGATAGGAAAACCGAGATTTATGCAAGTCATGATTTCTGAGACCGCTCTCTAAAATGGACTATCCAGGAACATCTGTCTGGATGTAAGAATCTGCAGTGTCAATCTTTAGGTTGTGAATCTGCAGTGTCAATCTTTAGGTTGTGAATCTGCAAGTGTCAATCTTTAGGTTGTGAATCTGCAGTGTCAATCTGCAAATATTTCACTAATCTGGGTGCGGTTTCCCAAAAGTATCTTAAGGCTAAATGCTGGCCCTGGCCCTTGAGTCTAACACTAAACACTAACATTACAGAAGAGAGGAGTCATGACAAATTATCAGAAGTTATCTTACAAGAACATGTGAATGTCTACAGAGCCATATGAACACTGTACAAAGACCTTGCTATACTGTAGATAACAAACTATGATCGACAGTGGTGTAAAGTACTTAAGTAAAAATACTTTAAAGTACTACTTAAGTAGTTTGTACTTTACTTTACTATTTATATTTTTGACAACTTTTGCTTTTACTTCACTACATTCCTAAACACCCAAAAGTACTCGTTACATTTTGAATGCTTAACAGGACAGGAAAATGGTCCAATTCACGCAATTATCAAGAGAACATCCCTGCTCATCCCTACTGCCTCTGATCTGGTGGACTCACTAAACACACATGCTTCGTTTGTAAATTATGTCTAACTGTTGGAGTGTGCCCCTGGCCTTCCGTAAATAAAAGAAAATGGCGCCATCTGTTTTGCTTAATATAAGGTATTTTAAATGATTTGTACTTTTACTTTTGATACTTAAGTATATTTTAGCAATTACATTTACTTTTGATACTTAAGTATCATTAAAACCAAATACTTTTAGACTTTCACTGAAGTAGTATTTTACTGGGTGACTTTTGACTTTCACTTGAGTCATTTTTTATTAAGGCATCTTTTACCCCAGTATGACAACTGGGTACTTTTTCCACCACTGATGATCGATCTATCCAGGGTGTTTTCTGTAATGTGTTTGTGTCCCGGTGATTTTTGTTACCTGTTGTCATACAGATACATCTTAAACCGTCTCGGCTCTGACTTTAGACTCTGTTGGATCATTTCATGTTTGCGTGTCTCGCTCTCAGGTGACATCAGAACCTCTTGTGAAATGTCTGCCTGCAGCCACAGTCCCGCCTCTGTCCTCTCTTACAAGGCCCAGCATCAAAGACGGCTGTGAATGTCTTCTAGATGGGTGAGAATATCTGGGGACTGAAGGAATGTGGCACGTCAAAAATAGAATCAGAGGACTAGTTGGTTGGAGGACTTAGGTGGCATTCCAAATGGCACCCAATGAAGTGCTCTAAATATAGTATCATTCAAATTATAAATAACTTGTTATAATATTTCACCTTTCTGATGGACCCTGGTCAAAAGTAGCACACCTTAAAGGAAATAGGGTGCCATTTGGGACGCAACCTAGAAACCCTCCTGCCTGTCTGTCTGCCTGTCTGCCCAACTGTCTGTCTGTCTGTCTGCCTGCCTGCCTGTCTGTCTGCCTGCCTGCCTGCCTGCCTGCCTGCCTGTCTGCCTGCCTGTCTGTCTGTCTGCCTGTCTGTCTGTCTGTCTGTCTGTCTGTCTGTCTGTCTGTCTGTCTGTCTGTCTGTCTGTCTGTCTGTCTGTCTGTCTGTCTGTCTGTCTGTCTGTCTGTCTGTCTGTCTGTCTGTCTGTCTGCCTGCCTGCCTGTCTGTCTGTCTGTCTGTCTGTCTGTCTGTCTGTCTGTCTGTCTGTCTGCCCAACTGTCTGTCTGTCTGTCTGTCTGTCTGTCTGCCTGCCTGCCTGCCTGCCTGCCTGCCTGCCTGCCTGCCTGCCTGCCTGTCTGTCTGTCTGTCTGTCTGTCTGTCTGTCTGTCCAAAGCCTGTCCAGTGATCATATTGGGTTTCCACACTATAAAACACTGTTACGGGAAAAGGCCAGTGTTTAAAGGTATATGTTTTGAAGACGTAAACAATGTTTTTAACCACTACAAAGGTTACAAGACGAAATGTTGCTATGTTTGACTGCAGTGATTTTGACATAAGATTCATTGTCCAACAATGGGGGATGATTTTAGTCGCATCTAAAATGAAATACATCAAAAAAAAAGAACATGGTGATTGACTTTGGAAGGAACGCTACCATACACCCACCATCGCTGATGAAATAGTGGAGGAGTACAAACACCTTGGGCTAGTCACTGACAGCAAGCTGTCCTGGGATCAGTGTACTGACGCTATTTTTAAGAAAGGCCAACAGAGTCCGTATTTGCTTAAAAGTCTTACTCACATCGGCTACGGAGAGCGTGATCACATTGTCATCTGGAACAGCTGGTGCTCTCATGCATGCTTCAGTGTTGCTTGCCTCGAAGCGAGCATAGAAGTGGTTTAGCTCGTCTGGAAGTCCTGTGTCACTGGGCAGCTCGCGGCTGTGCTTCCCTTTGTAGTCTGGAATAGTTTTCAAGCCCTGCCACATCCGACGAGCGTCAGAGCTGGTGTAGTACGGTTCAATCTTAGTCCTGTACTGACTCTTTGCCTGTTTGATGGTTCGTCGGAGGGCATAGCGGGATTTCTTATAAGCGTCCGGGTTAGAGTCCCGCTCCTTGAAAGCGGCAGCTCTAGCCTTTAGCTCGATGTGGATGTTGGCTGTAATCCATGGCTTCTGGTTGGGATATGTACGTACGATCACTGTGGAGACGACGTCGTCGATGCACTTATTGATGAAGCAGCTGACTGATGCGGTGTACTCCTCAATGCCATTGGATGAATCCCGGAACATATTCCAGACTGTGCTAGCAAAACAGTCCTGTAGCGTAGCATCCACGTCATCTGACCACTTTCGTATTGAGCGAGTCACTAGTACTTCCTGCTTTAGTTTTTGCTTGTAAGGAGGAATCAGGAGGATAGAGTTATGGTCAGATTTGCCAAATGGAGGACGAGGGAGAGCTTTGTATGCGTCTCTGTGTCTGGAGTAAAGGTGGTCTAAAGTTGCACATGTGACATGCTGGTAGAAAGGTAAAACGGATGTAAGTTTGTCTGCATTAAAGTCCCCGGCCAATAGGAGTGCCGCTTCTGGATGAGCATTTCCTTGTTTGCTTATGGCCTTATACAGCTCGTTGAGTGCGGTCTTAGTGCCAGCATCGGTTTGTGGTGGTAAATAGACAGCTACGAATATTATAGATGAGAACTCTCTTGGTAGTATATCCTTCGTGTCGTTAAAGAAAAAATCTGTGTCCAGTTCGAGGTGAGTAATCGCTGTTCTGATGTCTAGAAGCTTTTTTCGGTCATAAGAGACGGCAGCAGCAACATTAATTACATATGAAGTTACAAAATAAGTTACAACGGCAGCCATCCCCTCCCGCGCCATTGTTCCCATTCATTACTGAAACAGGACCCAAGTGGGAAATATAAAGATCCAGTCCATAAAAAAAATTGGAGGCCCCTTACACTTCAGTGTTGTGATGCAAATATTCTAGCAAAATGCATACCGCATGGAATTAAAAACATATTGTCGGATATTATTAATCCTAGTCAGAAAGGTTTTTTACATGGACTATATACTGGAAACAATAAAAGAGAAGTACTGGAAACAAACACAATGAAAGATCTGGGGAACCAGGCCTGGTATTCATAGACTTTGAAAAGGCTTTTTTTGTTTTTTGTACGACTGGAATGTACACTGCTCAAAAAAATAAAGGGAACACTTAAACAACACAATGTAACTCCAAGTCAATCACACTTCTGTGAAATCAAACTGTCCACTTAGGAAGCAACACTGATTGACAATAAATGTCACATGCTGTTGTGCAAATGGAATAGACAACAGGTGGAAATTATAGGCAATTAGCGAGACACCCCCAATAAAAGACTGGTTTTGCAGGTGGTGACCACAGACCACTTCTCAGTTCCTATGCTTCCTGGCTGATGTTTTGGTCACTTTTGAATGCTGGCGGTGCTTTCACTCTCGTGGTAGCATGACACAGAGTCTACAACCCACACAAGTGGCTCAGGTAGTGCAGCTCATCCTGGATGGCACATCAATGCGAGTCTAGTTTTCCTCCATTTCCGCTCGGCTGCCCGGAGCCCTGTTCTGTGAGCTTGCAATGAGTCGTCAAGCCACGGAGCAGGAGGGGAGGACCGAGCTGGCCGGGAGGATAGGGGACATAGAGAGTCAAAGGATGCAGAAAGGGAGGAGAGGAGGGTTGAGGAGGCAGAATCAGGAGATTGGAAGGAGAAGGCTTGAGCAGAGGGAAGAGAGGATAGGATGGAAGAGGAGAGAGTAGCGGGAGAGAGAGAGCGAAGGTTGCGACGGCGCATTACCTTCTGAGTAGGGGCAGAGTGAGTAGTGTTGGAGGAGAGCGAGAGAGAAAAGGATACAAAGTAGTGGTCGGAGACTTGGAGGGGAGTTGCAGTGAGATTAGTAGAAGAACAGCATCTAGTAAAGATGAGGTCAAGCGTATTGCCTGCCTTGTGAATAGGGGGGGACGGTGAGAGGGTGAGGTCAAAAAAGGAGAGGAGTGGAAAGAAGGAGGCAGAGAGAAATGAGTCAAAGGTAGACGTAGGGAGGTTAAAGTCACCCAGAACTGTGAGGGGTGAGCCATCCTCAGGAAAGGAACTTATCAAGGCGTCAAGCTCATTGATGAACTCTCCAAGGGAACCTGGAGGGCGATAAATGATAAGGATGTTAAGCTTGAATGGGCTAGTGACTGTGACAGCATGGAATTCAAATGAGCGGATAGACAGATGGGTCAGGGGAGAAAGAGAGAATGTCCACTTGGGAGAGATGAGGATTCCTGTGCCACCGCCCCGCTGACCAGATGCTCTCGGGGTATGCGAGAACACATGGTCAGACGAGGAGAGAGCAGTAGGAGTAGCAGTGTGGTAATTTCTGTGGTAATCCATGTTTCCGTCAGCGCCAAGAAGTCGAGGGACTGGTGGGTAGCATAGGGTAGCGTCACATTATGGAATAAGAGTTTGCCTTATGACCATTTTAAGTGCATTTATAAACCATTATTCAACCAACCTTAATAGGCTTACAATTTGGCAAGCACGAATGACTATCTCACCATTTAAAATAACTGTTTATTAATTTTTCTAAAAAAATGTAATTGATGGTTGAAGTAATTTAGCCATTGTCAAATGCACCGCTAATTGATTTAACAATGTAAAGTATTTTTTTGATGTGAACGGTTTGTGAACTTGTTTTTTTGCCATTGGGCCTGGGTATCAGAGCCCTTTATTGGTCAGTTTTCAGTCTGCTAAAACTTATCACATGGTTAGTGCAGGCTGAATATGGTGCGTTGGGGATATATGGTTGGGTTACGGTTGACAACTCCGTTGTGTCCTCCTCCCAGAGTGCGAAGAGCCTTGGCGTGACCCTGGACAACACCCTGTCGTTCTCCGCTAACATCAAGGCGGTGACCCGATCCTGTAGGTTCATGCTCTACAACATTCGGAGAGTACGACCCTGCCTTACACAGGAAGCGGCACAGGTCCTAATCCAGGCACTTGTCATCTCCCGTCTGGATTACTGCAACTCGCTGTTGGCTGGGCTCCCTGCCTGTGCCATTAAACCCCTACAACTCATCCAGAATGCCGCAGCCCGTCTGGTGTTCAACCTTCCCAAGTTCTCTCACGTCACCCCGCTCCTCTGCACACTCCACTGGCTTCCAGTTGAAGCTTGCATCTGCTACAAGACCATGGTGCTTGCCTACGGAGCTGTGAGGGGAACGGCACCTCCGTACCTTCAGGCTCTGATCAGTCCCTACACCCAAACGAGGGCACTGCGTTCATCCACCTCTGGCCTGCTGGCTCCCCTACCTCTGCGGAAGCGTAGTTCCTGCTCAGCCCAGTAAAAACTGTTCGCTGCTCTGGCACCCCAATGGTGGAACAAGCTCCCTCACGACGCCAGGACAGCGGAGTCACTCACCACCTTCCGGAGACATTTGAAACCCCACCTCTTTAAGGAATACCTGGGATAGGATAAAGTTATCCTTCTACCCCCCCCCCCCCCCCCAAAAAAAAAAAAATACATGGTAAAGTGGTTATCCCACTGGCTATAAGGTGAATGCACCTATTTGTAAGTCGCTCTGGATAAGAGCGTCTGCTAAATGACGTAAATGTAAATGTAAATGTTGGGATTGTATCGGAAACTTTAACATTTGTAATAAGCATTGTAACAAAGCATTCGTTGTTACACCTCTGTAAATACAGACTCCAATTACCACCAGTTACATGTTGTTATGACAGTGTAACTATGTATTATTACAATTAAGTACAATACTTATTATAGTTTAATTACACATGTAATTGCACTTTAATAAGGACCACTTAAAATGAAGTGCTACCATGCATTTCTTTACTGTCAACGATGCCCTTGGCTTGGCCCTGGCCTGCTTGGCGTTTGCTCACACTGAGAACAATACAATATTTGCTGTGTAACCTGAAGCAGCAGCCTGGTCGAGCTGGAGACTGAACCACTCTGAACTGTCACAGTTTCTTTTTATCCTCCGGCCAAAGAAAGCAAACTTGTGAAATCACAGACCCCCCCCGTCTTTCCAATTCAATTTACCCAGTCCTATAGTCTTTTAAAACAGCCTCATGTCTCTCCACCAACTGACCCAGTCCTATAGTCTTTTAAACAGCCTCATGTCTCTCCACCAACTGACCCAGTCCTATAGTCTTTTAAACAGCCTCATGTCTCTCCACCAACTGACCCAGTCCTATAGTCTTTTAAACAGCCTCATGTCTCTCCACCAACTGACCCAGTCCTATAGTCTTTTAAACAGCCTCATGTCTCTCCACCAACTGACCCAGTCCTATAGTCTTTTAAACAGCCTCATGTCTCTCCACCAACTGACCCAGTCCTATAGTATTTTAAACAGCCTCATGTCTCTCCACCAACTGACCCAGTCCTATAGTCTTTTAAACAGCCTCATGTCTCTCCACCAACTGACCCAGTCCTATAGTATTTTAAACAGCCTCATGTCTCTCCACCAACTGACCCAGTCCTATAGTATTTTAAACAGCCTCATGTCTCTCCACCAACTGACCCAGTCCTATAGTCTTTTAAACAGCCTCATGTCTCTCCACAAAATGTATCTCTGAGACATCAACATCGGAAGGTCTTGTAAAAAAGCTTAGGCTTAGACTATTTTCATAATAAGTCCTGTTTTTTTTGTTTGTTTTTTTTAAGCGTGAAAGAGGCCAGTTGTTTCCAGTACTTTCGTGCCTGTAATTGATTATGGTGATAATGTTAGTACGTTTTTATTTATATAAGACCATATTGAGACAGCTACCATTTTACTGTGTTGTGATGATTGTGCCTAAAGGCCCGTACAGATTAGAGGAAAAAACGCTTTCCAGTTCTCTGCCCCCCTTCCACTTGGAACAAGCTTCAAAAGGTCCTGAAATTACAGGAGCTCATCCCTTTTAAAGGAGTTTAAAGCTAGGTTACACACTATGACGGAAAATGAAGTGGAGGGCTGTCAGTGTTTTGACCCCTACATGCTCCACACTTTTCAAAACCATATTGCTGTTCAGTATGTTGTTTGAAGTGCTTTGTGTTTTATTTACATTTTAGTCATTTAGCAGACACTCTTATCCAGAGCGACTTACAGTTAGTGAATACATTTTTTTTTTTATACCCGCCCCCCATGGGAATCGAACCCACAACCCTGGCGTTGCAAACGCCATGCTCTATCAACTGAGCTACATCCCTGCCGGCCATTCCCTCCCCTACCCTGGACGACGCTGGGCCAATTGTGCGCCACCCATGTGTCTGTGACTTTGTGTGCTGCTATTTTGGGCCGGAAAAGAGACCGTTAATCTCAATAGGAATAGGTTGCTGGTTTGAATCCCGAGCCGACAAGATGTGGCAGATTCCTCACCTTGCCGGCTCAGGACTATAACCTTTCTGTTACTGGCCCAACACTCCAACCACTAGGCTACCTGTCGCCCACCTTGAGCAAAGCACCTAACCCTAATGGCAAGATGTCTGATCAAATGGATCCTGGCAAACGATACAAAACAAACAGATATGAATGAGTGATTTCCACAGTCTCTTGGAGACCTGACAGATATGAATGAGTGATTTCCACAGTCTCTTTGGGACCTGATAGATATGAATGAGTGATTTCCACAGTCTCTTTGGGACCTGATATATATGAATGAGTGATTTCCACAGTCTCTTTGGGGACCTGACAGATATGAATGAGTGATTTCCACAGTCTCTTTGGGACCTGATAGATATGAATGAGTGATTTCCACAGTCTCTTGGGGACCTGACAGATATGAATGAGTGATTTCCACAGTCTCTTGGCGACCTGACAGAGATCCCACGTGTAAATGAAACGTTGTCTGTTTAGTGTGAGTCTCATCAAAACACTGACCACAGCAGTCTGAAATAACGACATATGAAATCACAGCCTAAACTCACTCGGTACTTCCCCAGTTCTAAACCTTCTTTCTGGCTATAGCTGGGGGGGTTTTTCAAATCAAAATAGAGCTCTTTCTCTCTCGTCCACTCGTTCACACACTGACGACCTCTAAATGTTTTTCCCAGACGTGGAGGGCTGTGCCAACCCTGTAACAATAGCCCTGGGTGGAGTAGACCAGCTGTCCACTGGTTTCTGCAGCGCTGATTGCAATATAGAGATAGATAAAGGACTCTAGGTGGATATAACCCGTTTTAGCATGGACAACGCCATTATTTTAACTGGGTGGCGATTCCTATCGGTTGGGAGCGATCAGCTAATGAGCAGACCATTGTCTTATTTTTCAAATTGGGTTGCCTAATGGCTTGTAAATGGCTTTAAGCTATATCACCGCCATCTAGTGGACACAATAAATGAATGACACGATATTTGGTTCAGGACTCAAGCACCGCTGGGTAGCAGTAAATCACCAATATTAGCTTTACGCTATTTTCAAACACAAAAGAAGAAGAAAATTAACTACTTAAAAATGGAGATAGACTCAATGGCGCTGCCTGTAGGTGACAGACGCCATAATAGCACAGATACAAAGATGAGTCCTCTATCTAACTCTATGGATTGCAACGGGTGATGGACGGCTGGACGAAGCCATCCCTTACCAGATTAATTTACTAGTTTATTTGTCAGGGACCTATGTGTTGCACCAAGATAATCTGTTGCACCAAAATTAGTGAGTAGTAGTGAGCTAATGTACTTCCATTTGCAGTACTTGGACTGCTACGTGGAATATCATATTCTCTAGTCAGTGCAAAAATGCAATACTCCATAAATATAGGAACTATGAAACTTTGTGGTTCAATATTTTGCTCTCTGTGTTTGTCTATCTGCCTAGTTCTCTCTCCGTCTCTCTGTCTCTCTGTCTCTCTCTCTCTCTCTCTCTCTCTGTCTCTCTCTCTCTCTCTCTCTCTCACTCTCTCTCTCTCTCTCTCTCTCTCTCTCTCCTCTCTCTCTCTCTCTCTCTCTCGTCTCTCTGTCTCTCTCTCTCTCTCTCTCTCTCTCTCTCTCTTGTCTCTCTCTCTCTCTCTATCTCTCTCTCTCTCTCTCTCTCTCTCTCTCTCTCTCTCTCTCTCTCTCTCTCTCTCTCTCTCTCTCTCTCTCTCTCTCTCTCTCTCTCTCTCTCTCTCTCTCTCTCTTTCTCTTTCTCTTCTGCTGAATCCCTCTCTCTCTGTATTGGCATCAGCACAGGCCTTTGGAGAGGCCTCCTCAGAAAAAGGGGGGAAGGCAAGGAGGAAACTTGGAACAATATATTGTAAGTAAATAAATGCTCCAAACAGACCCAAGGCCCTTGGAGCCCTGTGCACCAAATCCCCTAATGACCCTTCTGAAATGCAGTTTATGAAGCCTTAATAAAGCCTTCATAAACCCTACATAAATGTGTCACAAATTATCTATAACCATATGTCATGCTTTATAAAGGGTTCATAAATGTGGCATAACTATGTGACATTGTCACCAACGTCAAATGTGACATAACCCACTATGTTGAATATATAAATAATATAAATGCCATTTAGCAGACGCTTTTATCTAAAAGCAACTTACAGTCATGCGTGCATACATTTTTAGGTATGGGTGGTCCCGGGGATCGAACCCACTACCCTGGCGTTACAAGCGCCGTGCACTACCAATTGAGCTACAGAGGACCGCTATAATGGGGATCCATTATGACATAAACATGTGCTTTATAAAGGGTGACATTTTGTGCTGAACGGTGACACACGCTCTAAAGTGAAGTCGTGTTAGTTACACACCAGCCCCCAAAACATTTAAAGTCAGACCAGGGGAGAACAACTGCCCCCTCTCACTGGAAGCCACGAAGTTCAAGGCCGACCCGTGGTACTGCAGAAAACAGGATCCCCATTATAGTGAAGGGGAAAATGGCGATCTTCATGGTCAATCTTGGTGTAAAAAAACAACAACTTCTAAGACAATCATGGTACCAATAACTGCATTTAATACACCAGATGTAATTTATGTCCTTGAACTGACTATTTTAAAATCGCACACAGAAGTAGTTTTAAGGACAGTTTAGTGCAGTGGTTCCCCAAACTGTGACCCAATGTGGGGTCGCCTGATATGAAAATGGGGTCGCCGGAGAACCTGTTTTCGCTTTGTCATTATGGGGTATTGTGTGTAGATTGATGAGTGAATTAAAAAATATATCATTTTTAGAATAAGGCTGTAACATAACAAAATGTGGGAAAAGGGAAGGGGTCTGAATACTTTCCGAATGCACTGTACACACAGGCACAAATGATCTGAGAGCACAGCAGGAAAGGGTGGCCACAGCACTCAAGGGAGTGATTGAAAACCTTCTTCTACTTTCCCTAACGCACAAGTGGTTATCTCCACCTTGTTACCACGGAAACACTTCCACCCTGCTACCATACAGCGGGTAACCCACTTCGTGTATTTCCCATGACTGTTCCTCAAAACCAAATGTTTACCTGGCCCACCACTCCACCCTGGACTTGAACAGCCTTCACGACCAGATCCACCTATACAAGGCTGCCCACCTTCGCCAGGACCCTAAAGGACAGCCCCCTCAACCGCAGCCCCAACACCTCACACAGGAGCAACAGACATCCCGCCCAGACCAGCGAGACACTCTCCCAGACCTGAGGGACCCACCTCCCCCCCCCCCCGGACCGACACATAGAGGACCCCCGCAGAGAGGACCTACATCCAGACCACAGCACCAGCCACATCCACCCCCACACCCCAACCAATCAATACCCCACCAAACCAACCATGAGCACACCCCATTTAGGCCCCCTCAGATCAGACCTATGCCCCTCCTACCCACCCCATGCCCCCCACTTCTGCAAAGAGAGCCTCAACATAAAAGTCACACATACGCCCAGGCTGTGAGCAGGCAAACAGGCCCAACCCCCACTCTTACACTAGCCCAAGCCAATGGCAAGTACCAGATGCTCAGCAGGCTCTGCTCACACTTACTGGTCTGAGGCCAAACCACACGACTAACAACATCGGACACTTTATGGAACACAAAGCCTTCACTATCTCATCCTGGAATATCCAAGGCCTGAGGTCATCTGCCTTTGGCCTAAAGAGCAGGAACCTGGACTTCACCAAATATATCAGAAATATAGACATTGTCATCCTACAAAAAACATGCTATAGAGGAGATGGACCCACTATTTATATTTTGTTACCTTACAACATGGAATTAAAATGGATTTTTTGGGGGGTTTTGTATCATTTGATTTACACAACATGCCTACCACTTTGAAGATGCAAAATATTTTTTCTTGTGAAACAAACAAGAAATAAGACAAAAAAACTGAAAACTTGAGCGTGCATAACTATTCACCCCCCCAAAGTCAATACTTTGTAGAGCCACCTTTTGCAGCAATTACAGCTGCAAGTCTCTTGGGGTATGTCTCTATAAGCTTGGCACATCTAGCCACTGGGAGTTTTGCCCATTCTTCAAGGCAAAACTGCTCCAGCTCCTTCAAGTTGGATGGGTTCCGCTGGTGTGCAGCAATCTTTAAGTCATACCACAGATTCTCAATTGCATTGAGGTCTGGGCTTTGACTAGACATTTAAATGTTTCCCCTTAAACCACTCAAGTGTTGATTTAGTAGTATGCTTAGGTTCATTGTCCTGCTGGAAGGTGAACCTCCGTCCCAGTCTCAAATCTCTGGAAGACTGAAACAGGTTTCCTTCAAGAATTTCTCTGTATTTAGCGCCATCCATCATTCCTTCAATTCTGACAAATGTCCCAGTCCCTGACGATGAAAAACATCCCCACAGCATTATGCTGCCACCACCATGCTTCACTGTGGGGATGGTGTTCCCGGGGTGAAGAGAGGTGTTGGGTTTGCGCCAGACATAGCGTTTTCTGGCCACTCTTCCGTAAAGCCCAGCAAATTGAATTGAGAGAGAGAGGCGCAGTAGTCTGTCTGCAAACAAACAGCAGAGAGAGAGAGAGAGAGAGAGAGAGAGAGAGAGAGAGAGAGAGAGAGAGAGAGAGAGAGAGAGAGAGAGAGAGAGAGAGAGAGAGAGAGGCATAGTCTGTCTGCAGACAAACAGCAGAGAGAGATCCACAGACACACCTCAAACACACAGGTTGCATATCAAATGACACCCTAGTCCCTTTATAGTGCACTACTTTGGACCAGGGCACATAGGGAATAGGGTGCCATTTGGGATGCACACATTGTACACGGTCCCGATAAGTGCACTTTCTATACGGGTGCATATAGTTATCAAGTCCTAATTTAAATACATTCTTTCCTGGTAACTAAATACTCCAGTTCAGTGTGGAAGCCGTTGCGTTTGTCAGGTGTT